>NC_134488.1:68764897-68947397 GCF_040206685.1 Ascaphus truei | reverse complement strand
GTGATGATGATGTTGAATGATGATGTGATGATGATGATGGGTGGGGAATAGTGATGATGATTTGATTGATGATGATGATGATGATTGGATGTGTGGGATGATGTTGTTGATGTTGGATGATGATGTTGATGATTGTGATGATGTGTGTTGTTGTGTGTGTTGGAGGTTGATGATGAGGATGAGGATGATGATGAGGATGATGATGATGATGATGATGATGATGATGATGATGATGATGATGATGATGATGATGATGACGATGGGGAAATATGGTGATGATGATGATGATGATGATGATGATGATGATGATGATGATGATGATGATGATGATGATGATGATGATGATGATGATGATGATGATGATGATGATGATGATGATGATGGGGGGGTGAGGAGATGATGAAGAGAGTAGTGGTGGTAGTGTGAGAGGAGGATGAGGGGGGTGAGAGGATGAGGGGGCGAGAGGGAGGATGAGTGGGATTGAAACAATCTTGGAAGTAGTGGGAGAGAAGCATTAAGATCAGTATAGCTCGCCATGTATTACTGCAGTATGTTATTTATAAAATATCTGACCGTTATGTAATTTTTTTTTTCTAAATTTCACTCCACCTATGCACCAATTTGCACTATTTCATGAAAAATGCTGGTGCGCTCAATCCCCAAAACCCTCCCCAGAATTTTTTACGAAATAGAATATTAAATAGTGCAAATTGGTGCATACGTGGAGTGAAATTTAGAAAAAATTAGGTAACAAACTGAGAATTTATAAATAATGCACCTCCCCACCGACTTTTTGAGCGCGGCGCATTTTTCACCATTGTGTCCAGTATTTTGGTGAAGCCACCTGGCAACCCTACCCATCCCAGACCTACAGCCGGGACCTACCGACAGAAAATATATAGGGGAATGATGAGGAAGACCACCAAACGGCAGGAAACACGAACTGGAGCAAGAAAGCTGGCTGCCAGGGTATTAGGGTATGTTTGCAATGTTCTGTTTAAAAAGGAAGGTTTTTAATTCCTTTCGTAATGGAAGCAAAGCTTTCTGATTTCTTATAGTAGCAGGGAGCTTATTCCACAGTCCTGGGACAGCTCTTGAAAATGTTCTCCCTCCAGTTTTATTGACCTTAAACCGAGGCTCAATTAGATGAGGGGTGATGGCAGATCTAAGGGACTGACTGGGGGTGATACTGGTTAGGCAGTTCTTAAAGTAAGGAGGGACTAGTCCAGGGATAGCTTTAAAGGTAAGGTTCAAGATCTTAAAACGAACCCTTCGCTCTACCGGGAGCCAGTCTACATCTTGTAATATAGGTGTGATGTGGTCTCTCCTGCTATAAGATGGGCTGTTGGCGTTTTGCACCATTTGATATTATATTTTTGTAGTCCCACCTGCCGGGAATTTGCAAAATCCAGTCTGGGGAGGACCAAGACCTGTGCCAAGAGATTGGTTTTCTAGATAAACGCTTTAAGTTGTCTCAGCCGATTAATTTGGAAGTAACAGTTTTTCACAATAGATGCAATATGAGGCTGATTAATTATATTTTTGCCAAAAATAGCTGTAAGGCTTCTCACCTTCTTTATCCTTCGGATGGCGGAGTTATTGATTGTTACAGTAGATCGTTGAAGGTGTTACTCATAGCATCTTTTTGTGCTTTAGGGCCTATAAATAGCAGCCACTTCAATGCCATTAAATCAGAGATGTCCCTGAAACAAGGAAGAGACCCAGAGAAACCACAGTCTTACAGGCCCATCTCCCTACTAAACCAGGACATTAAAATAATACAGTACACAAACAAACTTAAAAGCATCCTTCCAAACCTAATAACCCCAGAGCAGACAGGATTTGTTTCGGGCCAGCAATCGGTCCCAAGAATATAATCTGCCTTGGCTTCGACATGGGCCCCTAAAAAGGGACAAAGACAACCATATAAATCATCAATTTAGATGCTGGAAAGGCATTCAATAAAATCACATGGCCACACATAATTTGGACACTAGGAGACCAAAACTTGGAGATAACTTCATATCATTAGTCCAAACCATTTTAACTCACCCAAGGCTTTCGTGACAGCTACTGTAATGCACTGAAATTTTACCCATTTACGCGGCAACGAGGTACAAGGAAGGGATGCCCACTCTCACCAATGCTATTTGACCTAGCACTAGACTCCCTATTATGTCACTTTAAACAGATGAGCAACTTCAAAGGCATATACATTGGCAAGTAGGAGCTAAAAATAGCAGCTTTTGCGGACAATATGCTCCTGTTCATATCAAACCCAAAGGAAGCCATATCAGCCATCATAGAGAAAATACAAACCTTTAGCACAGTTGGGTGTGACCGTAAATGAAGAAAACAAAAGAAGCACTAAAAGACAAAAAATAATTGAACTGGAAAGAACCCTTCCCATTTAAGTGGGCAAAAAAACATAACATTCTTGAGTATAGTGATTCCCAATGACAATTTGAAAGGTCTCTCAAGCTAATTCCCTCATCAATATACCGGGAAATGCACTACAGCATACTACACAGAACATATACCACTCCTAAATTTAGACTGAAAGCAAAACTTGCCCCTGACAAGAACTGTACAAAATGTGCAGCCCCAGAGGCGGACCTACTACCAAGCCTATGGGACAGTCCTGTGAGCCAAAAATGTTGGCCACAGACCAGGGATTACAGCAAAGATTCCCTGAATACGAACATCCCTCTAAACTTGGAATATGGGTTATTTGACCTCACAGACCAAACAAATGAAAGATATGAGGAAAACGTAGACACAAAGGTACTGTAAATAATAATTTTTGCCAGATTAATGCAATGGCGGCCAAGAAACAGATTCTGCAGAAGTGGAATCCTTAGAGCCCGCCCCTAAATGGAACTTTGGAGAGGGACAATGCTTGGGTTACTCACACTAGGCTGGGTAGAAGCAACAACTGACAAGGAGAAAAAGGAGACAATTTTTTAAAACTTGGGAAATCTTTATAGCTGCATTATTTCAGTACACCAAAAAGCAACTTCAAGACAATTTTCTATACACCACATGGTACGCAACACGATTACTTAGAGGCAACCCACCAACAAAGATAATAACACACCTCACCAAAAGGAACAGACACACACAATGGCTATACTACAATTACCCAAATCTAACCAAGTGACTATTAGAATGTCGAAATAATAAAGCGTAAACTAACCTAAACCAAATCAAAGATGTATGCCCGCACGAGCAAACACAAATATACCAGACTTGGAGAACCCTATGAGGACACTTACCCTATCTAGAAAGAAAAATAGGTAAAACACCTCACAGGAGGTGGAATACAAAAGAAACAAACAATATAACACAGACAAAGAATGGACAAATCACAGCAAATATATGACTGGGAACAAGAACTTATGAAAGACCAAGAGAGTAGGGAGGAAGTCCAATGGTCAGGAATGACAGATTGATGGAAGACATAAAAATAACAAAAATATCTGGCGAGGTTTTTAGTTTTAGTTGGTATGACGCGTGTTTTGTCTTCAGTTTGACTACTAAGCATACTTAAAACAGCAAATGTCAACATTTGTCAATGTATAACTAAATAAATATGCTGAGATGTCATGTTGGGATACAGTTATAGTTCTAAAATGTGGAAATTACAGGAGCAGAAACAAAAAGGCGAAGTCAAACATCACCTTAACGCATGCAAAAATGTCAATATAGCCATGTAAATGCAAATGTTAAAATGTATGCGATATAAATAACTAAGTTTCCAATTAAAAAAAAGATATACAAAAAAAATTATTATTTAGACCATTCACCGTGATGATAGGATCGTTGGAGTTGTCTGACATCAACTGGATATCATCTGCATACTGATGGAATGGAATTTGTGTTTGACAAATAATGTCCCCTAGAGATTTCACATATATATTGAATAGAACCGGGGAGATGGCAGATCCCTGCGGGATGCCAAAAATGAATCTGTGTTTGAAGACTTCTCTTTGAGGGTGATTTTCTGATTATGGTCAGCCACTGTAGCACTCAATGGGCACCCTAATCACAATACCTTAATGCCCAAAAGACACAATAATAAAACATTCCAAGACACCTAAACACCCCAATTCAATCAATTAAAACACTAGCCAACAAATGCAATTAATACAAGCACTAACCAACACAACAAGTAATTAATTCCACCATTAACCAACAAAGCAATTAATTAATTCCACCATTAACCAACAAAGCAATTAATTAATTCCACCATTAGCCAACAAAGCAATTCATTAATTCCAACACTAACCAACAAAGCAATTCATTAATAAAACAACTCGGCAATACAACCATTAAAAACATTACCCAACACAAGACATCATTAATTAAAAAATAAAATCAATCGCAAAAAAAATAAGGCAGCAAAATGACAACCAATAATAAATACTTCGAAAAAAATCACACTCAATACAATGCAAGAAATTAAAAACAAATTATGGGCCTAATAATGTATTGATCTGTACCCTAAAGGGGTACAGATTAATACATTATCAGTCAATGTGCAAGGAAAAATTTAAAAAAATCATATCCAATCAAAAAACTTGTAAATAAATACATTTACATGCATTCAATATTTTACTTACCTTTATAAGCATTGGCCATCCGACTCCAGGGGAATCAGGAAGCTCACGTACCGCGATGGCCTGAAACTGCATCCGATGCCATCCGTCATGAAGATCCGGATCAGGTACCCCTTCTTCTTTCTTTTCTTTTCAATCAGCTTCTTCTATTTTCTTCTGTAATTATTTTTTAATTTTCTTTATCGTCTGTCTTCATCTGTCAATCCAAAAACCCAAAGGTAGATCCACAACACGATGTTGTCTCGTCGGCTTCTGGGCTCAAATGATGCGTCACGGCTTTAAATATGGCTTGTTTAATAATGGGCAAATAATCTATTATCCATATCTGGATAATAGTTATTTTGCCCATTACTGTACTGTATGTGTTGGGGGTGGGGTATTGATTGAAATGTAGGCCATGTTTTATTTTTTTACATACAGGATTGGTACCGCAGGCATCGGGGACACACGGGTACCACCCGAGGACCCACGAGGGACACCTGCAGGGAAGAACCGGGGGGCCCACAGCTGTGGGGGCCCATGGGACCCGTGGGAACCATCCGAGGGCCCTCAGAACCCGTGGGAACCACCCGAGGGCCCCCAGACCCCCGTGGGAATGACCCGGGGACCCCCAGAGAACACCCGTGGACCCCATTGGGGCCCACCTGGATGCCAAGGAGCCTAGCGGGGACCACCCAAAGGCCCCAAGACACCCGTGGGTACCCCCCAAGTTGCACTGTGGGGCCTGCAGACACCTGTCGGGACCACCTGGGGACCCCCCCGGCCTGTGGTATTAATGGCTGGATGTAACATCTTAAAGTGTCAAATCTAAAGTGTCTGGCAGAGTTAATTTTGGAGTTGAATTTGGAGGTGAAGATTTGAGGAAGATCTGGACTCTGAACAACAACTTTGCAACTGGGAGAAATTAACTTTGCAAAAGCTGTGATTGTTTGTACTCTTCCTATCCTCCACTACCCGGGAAGTCTCTCCTCCTGCATCTCACTATGCCCTCCCTACTGCTTTTTCTGTTTACTATTTCCTCACTCCTTTGTGAACGTCTATGTTCTCTTATCCACTTAGCCACTTATCGAGGCTTACTGAATAGCAGTAGGCATTTTGGGCGATACGTGGCTTATGAACGCTTACTGAATGAGGACCCTCAGTCGGTTTAACTGTGCAAATATCAGTTTTGTGAGTTGACAGTTTTGTGGCTGAAATTTGATTATATACAGTAGTGCTACGTTTATAAACATCGCTGAGTGTAGTGAAATAATACAGGTAGAATGAGTACCGTCACCAAATATTTTACTATCCAGTGTTCAAGGGAAAGGGATATAACGGTGTCTAGGCTATTTTGGAGCAAAACTGACAGAGAGGCATTTCCCTTCCATTCTTCATGGTATCACAGTTACATAGTTACATAGTAGATGAGGTTGAAAAAAAGACATATGTCCATCGTGTTCAAGCTATGTTGAATTTAGACAACAGATAATTATTCTATATTTGTGTAACACCCCCCCCCCCCAAGGGAGATTTGCATACAATGGGCATTATGGTGCTAACCTGCAGGCTCACAGAAAGCCTTAGCCTCTGCTCATAGGGAGCTTGGGGGTGCCAGGTGCAGCGCTCCCACCCGTGGGTATCATAGTTTCATAGTTACATAGTAGATGTGGTTGAAAAAAGACATAGGTCCATCAAGTTCAACCTATGCTAAATTTAGACAACAGATACTTTATCCTATATCTATACTTACTTATTGATCCAGAGGAAGGCAAACAAAAAACCCCATTAAGGGGAAAAATGAATTCCTTCCTGACTCCAAGAATTGGAAATCGGATTAATCCCTGGATCAACATCCTTCCCATGTATACTTATTTGGTATATCCCTGTATACCTTTCCTATCTAAAAAGATGTCCAACCTTTTTTTGAACAAATCTATTGTATCTGCCATCACAGTCTCCATGGGTAATGAATTCCACATTTTAACTGCCCTTACTGTAAAGAACCATTTCCTTTGTTGCTGGTGAAATTTCCTTTCCTCCAACCTTAAGGGATGGCCCGAGTCCTTAGTACTGCCCGTGGGATGAATAGTTCTTTTGAAAGCTCCTTGTATTGTCCACGAATATATTTGTATATAGTTATCATCTCTTAGACACCTCTTTTCTAATGTAAATAAATCTAGCTAGCCTCTCCTCATAAGTTAGATTGTCCATCCCCTTTATTAATTTGGTGGCTCGTCTCCACGCTCTCTCTAGTTCCATAATGTCTTTTCTTAGGATTGGTGCCCAAAATTGTACTCCATATTCAAGGTGTGGTCTTACTAGTGCTTTGTAAAGGGACATAATTATGTTTACTTCCATTCCATCCATTGCCCGTTTGATGCAAGATAAGATCTTGTTTGCCTTTGCAGCTACTGCATGACATTGGGCACTATTGCTAAGCCTGCAGTCTACAAGCACTCCTAAATCCTTCTCCATCAAGGATTCCCCCAATATATCTCCATTTAATTTGTAAGTCGCCTTTTTATTCTTGCATCCCAAATGCATAACCTTACATTTATCTGTATTAAACCTCATTTGCCATTTACCTGCCCACATTTCCAGTCTCTCCAAGTCCTTCTGAAGAGAAATTACATGCTGCTCTGATTCTATTACCTTACACAATTTAGTATCATCAGTAAAGATGGAGACTTTGCTCTCGATCCCAACCTCAAGGTCATTAATAAACAAGTTAAAAAGCAGGGGTCCCAGTACCGATCCCTGAGGTACTCCACTCACGACTTTAGCCCAACCTGAAAAAGTTCCATTTGTGACAACCCTCTGTTGTCTGTCCTTTAACCAGATTTCAATCCAGGTGCATATATTATTACTGAGTCCACTTTTCTTTATTTTGTACACCAACCTCTTGTGTGAAACCGTATCAAAAGCCTTTGCAAAATCTAAGTAGACCACATCAACTGCATTACCCTGGTCTAAATTCCTACTTACCTCCTCAAAGAAACAAATAAGGTTAGTTTGGCAAGATCTATCCTTCATAAATCCATGCTGACTATTACTAATAATTTTATTTTCCATTAGGTATTCCTGAATATTATGCCGTATTAAACCTTCAAGTAGTTTCCCTACTATTGAAGTCAGGCTTACAGGTCTGAAATTTCCGGTTGTGATCTAGCTCCCTTTTTAAATATAGGCACCACATCTGCTTTACCCCAATCTTGTGGTACTGAGCCTGTGGAAATGGAGTCCTTGAATATTAAATATAATGGTTTGGTTATTACTGAGATTAACTCCTTGAGAACTCTTGGATGTATGCCATCGTCGCCAGGTGTCTTATTAACTTTAATTTTTTCAAGTCTCTTATGAACTTCTTCCTCAGTTAACCAATTGTTCATTAATATGGAGGTTGTGGCTTCCTCCTGCGGCACTACTATTGAACTTGATTCTTCCCTGGTAAACACAGAGGCTAAGAATTTGTTTAATACCTCAGCTTTTTCCTTATCTCCAATAATCTGCCTACCCATCTCACACTGAAAGGGTCCTATATTTTCTATTCTCATTTTTTTTTGTTATTAAGGTACTTAAAGAACTTTTTTGGGTTGACCTACTGCTGCGGCCAGCTTTATTCTAACAATTGCCTGCAATTTTCCGGGGCTTTTTTCGGCAGCCGCCGAACTTGGCCACATCTCGGCCACGTCCCAGCCCCTCTCCCGTTCAGCGCCAATGGCCGCTAATGGAGCTGAACAATGGAGCAGGCGCGCCGAACAATGGAGCGCACAATGGAGCGCCTGCGGTGCCGAAACTAGCGCCGACAACAAGACGAAAAAAAAACGCGTCTGCCCGCACATTTAAATTACCCGCGGTGGCGGCCGCATTAGACTAAAGCAGGCCGCCACTGTAACTTTCTATTGCAATCCTTTTTTCATTATCCATTTTTGCTAATTTGATTGCCCTTTTGCAATTTTTGTTACATTCCTTATAATTCTGATACGATGTCTCCGTCCCTTCTGACTTAAAGAATCTAAACGCCTTCCTCTTCTTGTCCATTTCCTCCCTACCTTTTTATTTAGCCACATTGGTTTTGACTTATTTCTTTTATACTTATTACCCAATGGTATACACTGATAAGTGTGCTTTTCTAACAATGTTTTAAAGACTGCCCATTTATCTTCTACATTTTTCCCTGCAAAAACATCATCCCATTGTATTACTACTAGATTAGACCTCCGTTTATTAAAATCTGCCTTACTAAAGTTTAAGGTCTTTGTTGAACCCAAGAAATCTATTTTTTGATCATTTATTTCAAATGAGACCATGTTATGATCACTGTTACCCAAATGTTCCAGGACTTTAATATTTGTTATTACTTCTACATTGTTTGATATGACCAAATCCGATATTGCCCCTCTCCTGGTTGGTTCCTCAATAATTTGGGTCATATAATTGTCTTTAAGCACTCCCAAAAACCTGTTTCCTTTTGTTGTAAGGCTAATCTCATTGCCCCCAGTCTATGTCTGGATAATTAAAATCTCCCATTATGCAAACATGACCCAGTTTTGATGTCTTTTCCATTTGCAAAAGTATTTTAGCTTCCTCAATCTCACAGATATTTGGTGGTTTATAGCATATTCCCGCAAACATTTTCTTAATACTTTTACCTCCACTGCAAATTTCTATCCACAAAGTCTCTACATTTTCATCATTCCCTTCATAAACATCATCCCTTATAATAGGTTTTAGATCCGGTTTAACATATAAACATACTCCACCTCCCCTTCTATTTGTTCGATCCTCCCGAAAAAGGGAATAACCCTCTAAATTAACTGTCCAGTCATGAGTTTCATCCCACCATGTTTCAGTAATGCCTATGATATCATACAGCTCCCTTGCAGCTATTAATTCAAGCTCCCCCATTTTATCTGTTAGGCTTTTTGCATTAGCAAGCATGCATTGAAGTTTTTTTTCAGCCTGTACTATTATCTTATCTGCTCCTTCCTTTCTGCGCCCACTTGGTTTAGTCTTTAGAAGTTTTCTAGTATTATCTGTATTTACTATGGGTGTCTCACTGCTTGTCAAACTTGCACTTGCCCCCATTCTACCTCCATACCACCTTATATCCTCCTCTATTCAATTTAGTTCATTATCTGTTTCATTCCCCTCCCCCCTCCATCCTAGTTTAAAATCTCCTCCAACCTTTTAAGCATTCTCCCCCCTAGCACAGAAGATCCCTCTTCATTGAGGTGCAATCCGTCCCTAGAATATAGATGGCACCTCTCAGAAAAGGAGTCCCAGTGCTCTAAAAACCCAAACCCCTCCTTCCTGCACCACTTTCTTAGCCATGCATTAACCTCCCTGATCTCTGACTGTCTCCCTGCGGTAGCACATGGCACTTGTAGTATTTCAGAAAATACTACCTTGGAGGTCCTTGCCTTAAGCTTTTGTCCTAGATCCCTGTAATAATTTTTTAGGACCCTCCATCTTTCTCTAACTTTGTCATTGGTGCCAACGTGTACCTTCTTAGAGAACAGGAGCCGCATCAGGGATCCCACGTGGCAGGGCCTCCCTACAATAACCCTTCTCTCCTTACTTCTGGCAGTGTTGCGGTAGTACCTCCAGGCCTGAGGAATCCTCCCCTGCAGTTCGTCCTGCTCCGTCACTCCACTAACAATTGGCCTAACAGGCAAGTCCCTGAGATATGGCCGTCCCTACAGCACTCCGCTAAGGTTGCTCAGGGCCTACAGGGTTTTCTCTGGCCTAGTCCTAGGCAGCCTGACTGGCTCCCCGGACACAACCTTCTCCTCTGTGGTCTCAGGCAGCTCTGACCTTGCCCTTGCGGTTTCCAGAGCATATCCTGTTACCTGCAAAGGATATCCTCTATCTCTAGTCATTGGAGTACCAACATGGCCACCCACCGCCGCATAGGAGTCTGAAGAGCTGCATCAGCTCCCCCCAGCGGTGAGGAGGACTACCCTGCTACATTTGTATTACCAGTATTTTGATCCAGAGGAAGGCAAACAATAAAAACTGCAGTGAAACATCATCCAATGTCTCACAAGCAGTGGTGTAACTACATTTCTTGGGCCCCCTGCAAATTTTTTGAAAGTGCCCTCTAAACAAGAAACAAAATAATTTTTTTTCCACCAGGGTCCCTATGGGAGCGGCCTTGCAATTACCCTCCCCCCCTCCCTCACACACCTTGCTCTCACCCCCTCAAAGCCCCCCCTTTACTGTACTCCCCTCCCTTGTGTCTCACTCCGTTTCATAATCATCCTCCTTCTCTCCCCCACCTCCTCCCTCCCCCAAAGAACCCCGCTCCTCCCTCAATTACACACACAAAGAGAGAGAGAGAGAGAGAGTATATGGGTGCTGACATTTTTGCTGGCCCCAAATTTTGCCGCCCTAGACCCAGGCCTAATGGGAGATCCGCTACTGGGAGGAGGGGTAGAGTTGCGTGTGGGAGCTGTTGAGTGCTGAGCCATGCAGGGGGTGGGGAGTCAGGCAGGGGGAGGAGGAATTCCCTGTTTGTAGTCAAGGCCCTGTCCCCACAGCAAGGCCCTGCCCCCACACATCAAGTAGAGGCAGCAGAGAGCAGAAACCATCTTATTTACTTCTATAATTAATGGAAGAATGATCAACATTGGATCTGTCACTGTAACGCTGTGCTCACCACAAACAAGGCGGGACCCTGGTACTGAGAAGGGGACTGGGTATAATGCCACCCACAGCCACGGGGCACGTCTGGAGTGCGAATGATCAGGCAGCCGGTCAGGATTGGAGAGAATAGAATGGTCAGGTACTTGCCGAGGCAGGACAAGGAACCAGGAAGTGGGAGAACAGCACTAACTAGAACTATGCTCAGCCAAAGTGCAAGTGGCACAACTGAGCATATATGAGAGAGCATGACCAATGAGCGGGAGCACGCGCGCGATAAGGACAGTGGAGTTGCGCAAAACATCAGGTAAGGAGAGAGTGTGCCGCGGGGGACACGCTCCCCGATTCCTTACAATCACAAACCCAGCAAAATGAAACTAACCTGCTAACTTGGAATGTGGGGAGGGGCGAGCTTAAACCCTGGGGGGAGGAGCCACTAACCTCAAAAAAACAGCTGAGACCAACTGGACAAGGTTAATAAACTCACAGATACCCAGCAAGCTATGAAAAACCCCAACAATTACCACACAATATATATGTATATAAGTGTCAAAAGGAGTGCTTATGGGCGTGGCTAAATGTATACAACAAACAAAGAAGCCCAAAGCTACATCCAATAAGACAAAAATTCACAGTGAAATACCTATATATTCTCTTGAAAAACGGTTATTTAGTTTAACCCTTTGGCCAAAGCGTTATAAGCCTGCAAGCCACATCAAGGCATGACCATTAGCAGGTCCTAACACTACCTGAGTTAAAAAATTTATTTACCTATATAATTAGAGGAAGAATGATCAACATTGGATCTATCACAACCAGCTGCATGCAAGACCTGCTCACTTGGAAAGTGGGAGGGTGAGCTTAAACCCTGGGAGGGAAGGGTCACTGACCTGTTTGGATGTAGCTTTGGGCTTCTTTGTTTCTTGTTGTATAACCCTGTATACCTTTCCTTTCTCAAAATATGTCAAACCTTTATTTGAACAAATCTATTTGATCTGCCATCACAGTCTCCATAGGTAATGAATTCCACATAATAACTGCCCTTACTGTAAAGAACCCTTTCCTTTGTTGCTGGTGATATCTCATTTCCACCAAAATTAAGGGATTACCCTGTGTCGTTTGTACTGTCCTACTTCAGACATATCCCCTACACTCAGCATGATTGCGATTTGGAGAGTGCCCATAGAAGGAGGCACAGTAGGAGTTACGTAACACAGAGATAATAATGGGACGTACAGTATTAAATTCTGCCTTTTTTTATTCTTTATTTCACAATGTCATTCTCTATGGTTCATAATCTGCGTCAAATGTAAGAAATGATGCAGATGCAGCTGCATATCCCAATTTTGCTTACATTTTTTTTTTTTTTGCAACCTAGGTGGCTTTAGCAGGTAATCAAAACCAAAAACTTGTGTGTTCAAGATCAACACCATAATCATGATGTCACACTACATCCCAGCAGCGGTGGATTTACGTATCAATGACATACGCTGCAATTTAGGGCCTCGAATTTTGAGGGGCCTTCAAATACTAAAAAAAAACATTTTTTTCTTCTTTTCAAATACCTATAATATATTTTAGGGGCCCTGTAAAACCAAAGGGTCGACACACAGTAAAAATAAGATAGAATAAAATCAATAGTGATTTGAATCTTTAGTAACAAAAGTTGAATGAACGTTAAAAGCAACCTATGTCATGCAAAGAAAAGACAGACAGCAGTGACTCAACAACATTTCGCAGAAGAACATAATGGTTTAGTTTGTTTTTTCCTTCGACTTGATGTCCACAGTCCCTGTTTTGTTTAAGTTCTAGGAATGGACTCAAACACCACCTTTCAATCGTGAGGAGTACTCAGAACAGTTTACGGTAGTTACCCTGCTCACAATGTTTTTTTTTTTTTTTTTATAGGGGCCTCATCTTGATAATATTTTAGGGCCTTGCGAAGTCTTAATCCGGCACTGCATCCCAGGAATATAGGGCACATATATTAGAGGAGGCATAGGGAGCAGTCCTGTGGAGCCATCAGAGAAGTCTTAGGGCATGATATATGGAGCAACAGGATGGATTTTATAGATTAGGTATATGGAGCAATAGGAGGAGTTATTGATAGCGGTTATATGGAGCAAGAGGAGGAGTTATAGGGAGCGGTTATATGGAGTAATAGGAGGAGTTATAGGGCGTAGTTATATGGAGCAATAGGAAGAGTTATAGGGGGTGGTTATATTGAGCAATAGGAGTACAGTTGCCAGGTGTCCGGTTTTGACCCAGACAGCCCGGTATTTTGCCCCTGCGTCCGGTATAAAATGAAAGGTAATACCGGACATGTATGTGTCCGGTATTACCTCTCTCCGAACGCAGGGTGGATGTGTGGGGGCCAAAGGTTGGTCAGAGCAGTTGCCGCCATGCCCGGCTCTCCCCCACTGCAGGCTTCTCTCTCCCTGTCTGTCCCACGCCGAGGTGTCTTATGCTGTGCTTCCGGTGTGCATCAGCATGAGCGGGAGGCCCGGCGCGCGTCAGCCTCAGACACCTTTGCTCTGGCAGCTGCCAGCCCCCTTCGCATCCAATGTTCCCCCCCTCCGCAGTCACCGCCCCCCTCCGCAGTCACCGCCCCCCTCCGCAGTCACCGCCCCCCTCCGCAGCAACTGCCCCCCACTCTGCAGTCACTGCCCCCCCTCCTTTCTGCAGCCACCATTCCCCCACTCCTCTCTGCAGCCACTGCCCCCTTCCCCTTTGCCCTTCCGCAGCCACTGGCCCCCCTGTAGGCACCGGGCCCGACCTGACACCATCCCCAAGGAAAGTCTGAATTTTATTGGGGGTATTTTGTATATGTAATGGGGAGATGGGGGTATTTTGTATATGTATTGGGGAGGTGGGGGTATTTTGTATATGTATTCGTTGGGCATGGGGGTATTTTTTATATGTATTCAGAGGGCGTTGGGTATATTTTATATGTATTTGGGGCGTGGGGGTATTTTTTATATGTATTTGGGGCGTTGGGGTTTTTTTTATATGTATTCGGGGGGCATGGGGGTATTTTGTATATGTATTCGGGGGTATGGGGGTATTTTTTATATATGTATTCTGGGGTCGTGGGGGGTTGCATCTTTTACCATTGTGTCCAGTATTTTTGGACAAGCTACCTGACAACCCTAAATAGGAGGAGTTATAGGAAGAGGTTATATGGAGAAATAGGCAGAGTTATAGGGCGCGGTTATATGAAGAAATAGGCAGAGTTATACAGGCGGTTATATGAAGACATAGGCAGAGTTATACAGGCGGTTATATGGAGAAATAGGCAGAGTTATACGGGCGGTTATATGAAGAAATAGGCAGAGTTATACGGGCGGTTATATGGAGAAATAGGCAGAGTTATAGGGCGCGGTTATATGGAGAAATAGGCAGAGTTATACAGGCGGTTATATGGAGAAATAGGCAGAGTTATACGGGCGGTTATATGGAGAAATAGGCAGAGTTATAGGGCGCGGTTATATGGAGAAATAGGCAGAGTTATACGGGCGGTTATATGGAGAAATAGGAGGAGTTATAGGGCGCGGTTATATGGAGAAATAGGCAGAGTTATAGGGAGAGGTTATATGGAGAAATAGGCAGAGTTATACGGGCGGTTATATGGAGAAATAAGCAGAGTTATACGGGCGGTTATATGGAGCAATAGGAGGAGTTATAGGGAGCTGTTATATGGAGCAATAGGAGGCATTATTAGCAGTGGTTAAATGGAGCAATAGGAGGAGCTATGGGGAGCAGTTATATAGAACAATCAGAGGAGTCATTTGGTGTGGTTATATGGAACAACAAGAGGCGATAGGGAGGAGTTATTTGGAGGATTTCAAGTGGCTTTACCTTTTGGGGTTTTTATGTAGATGTCAGCACCAGTGATTCCCAGCTTCCCGAGATACTCACATCTGAAGGGCTGCTGGTAGCAGCTCTGGCTGGGCATAGAAAATGTCTGTTTAAAGGTCTTGTGGGCCAATAACAAACCGCAACGTCATCCCTTGTGACTTCCTATTGGGAGCCTTTAAACAGAAGTGAGATACCGGAATCACCTTCTGATGCAAATACTTTGGGAAGAATGAGGTCCCGGAGCTGAAATCAACGTGATTCACCTCCAGAAAACCTCCTGATTCCCACTTAGGGTGCACCTTTAAAAAAATGTTTCAAGGCAAAGCTCCTTTAAAGGAATAGCTTGTTGTTGATACACATATAATGCAAGTGTATGTTTCAGTGCTATTTGCGATCATTGTCTGACAGACAACAAGACAGTAAGTTACTGACACACTGCTACAAACACAGTAATAATAGAGTCCTCTTTCACGGAAACATGTTACAGGCAGTCCTCGTTTTACAACGCTTCGTTTTACAACGAATGGCTTATCCAATGCTATGCAATGCATACTTATATTCATTTTTACAACGCCAAAAACGGCTTATCCAACGCTCTTACGATGCTTTGCAAAATTGTTTATGTGTATATAATATATATTATATAATATTATATTATATTATACTATATAATATATTATAATATATATATATATATATATATATATATATATATATATATATATATATATATATATATATATATATATATATATAATACAGTATGTACACTATATAATTTATGTATGTGCTGCATATCTTATTGCCTGCGTAAAATATTTGGTGTATTTTAGTGTTAAAAATGCCTTCAGGAACGGAACCTTTCATTTAAACAGTGTTCCTATGGTTTTTAACTAATTTTATGCACCATAGGAGACTCCATTGTATTTCACTTGAACTACAGCTGTATCAACTTTCCTCATTAGTGTTAGATTCATTGGCTGCTGCTCTTCATATAAACACCAGGGACAGCGCCATCACGTGACCCCCTGACGAAGCACTACGTGCGAAACGCATAGAGGCCACGTGGGGCAGTTCCTGTGGAGTTTTGCAGTCGGTGGGAGTGGGTCTCCACGCTTCAAACAGGTTATGTACTCACACTGGTCCGGATCCTTTCTGTAGAGCTAGTGAGATTCAGTGTTGACCCGGTTCTATCCCCCGATCATACTGGTGTATGAACCAGTTATTCTAACACTTTTTACTTTCGTTTTGTTATAATCCTGCATCAGTGGAGCCTGGTTGCCCACTGTCTTATTCTCATTTAACAATAAAGTGTCCATTATCCCTTAGTGCGCCTGCCTGTCATTTGTCTTTCTTGTTTGTGAGCCCTCCTTGTGGGAGCTCACTTTTACAGGGGATGTGTGGAACCCCCCCAGACTAACGGCTGCAAGAGGGACTTTTTACAGTGACATCCTTAGCGCGGAACAACATATCTACTTTATGTGACTTTTTGCCCGGATTGGACTTTGTTCTCTTTGGACTAAAATCAGTTTTTTCCACACGTTGTCTGCTGCTTTTGTTTAACACTGTAATTTATTTGTCCTTTATTTTATTATTTTGCCATTCATTATTATTTTTATCTGTCACATTGAAGTTTTTATTGTCTATGGTTAACCCTGTGTTATCTATTCCAAGCTTATGTAGCATTGCTGATTTGGTTTATATAGATTTTACTGGAAGGCTGGGGCTTTTATTGTGGGGTTTTTCTTGACCATTAGTGTTCCTATTGCCAGTATGGCTGAGGCCAATGCTATAATGGCAGAAGCCATTACTACACTGGCTGAAATTAGTGTCATTGTAGCTGAGGTCAATGCCACTATGGCAGATTCCTATACCAGTAAATTTTTACATGGTTTAGATATTAGAAACAATAGAAGCAATCTGGTGGGATTTATGTATACAGATGATAGTATCCCTGAAGTTGAAAATGTTGATTTACCCTCCCAATTAGAAATATTAACCAGATTGCTTGAACAAGAGACACAAGCTTTCTGGGGCATGAGAACATTGGAGGAGTATTTAAAAACAAAAAGAACTCCCAGAGGTTTAAGACTTTCAAAAAATCCCACCTATGGATTCAACAATGTCAAATTTCTTAAATTATGGGATGATATTTTGGAAGACTTCTCACGCAGATTAATGACGATACTCACTATAGAGAGAAAAAATGAACTCGCTGAAGTTGATCTCAAAATTACTAAAATTAAACATGAGATCTTAAATTCCTCAGATTTGGAAAAACTACCTCAATTGATAGAGGAGGTTTATACCAAAATGAGAAAATATGAAAATGGGATCATGGTCTCCAAAAATAAAAAAAAATTTGAGAGATAAAAATGATTATCTGTTGAATAGACAAAAGAATTGGAACGATAAAGATAAATCGAAAACCAATAAAGTTAATCAACAACTATCCAAATCCTTAAATGTGGTTATTGATAACCCTTCTTCTCCCAAAGTTATCTGTGGGGATGCCCCTATTAATCAGACATGTTGTCCCAGATTGTCACTTATTCCCAAACACAAGGCGTCACTATCTTCACCTAATGTCAGTAGGCCCAGTACGCCACAAATGGGGGCTAGGAGCAAAATTCAGTCTAAACCACAAGATAACAAAACTAATAGGGCCAATGATAATTGGAGAATGATTAATCATAAACCTCGGTCTAGTAATATAGACAATCACTCAAATCGGGAAAGAGAAGATATCAGATCTAATCCACATCCTTTTGAGTTTCAGCAGTTGGGGGACCCACAAAGTGCTAATGATGTTGATAAATCTACTCATTTTTTTCAAGGGAGGGGAAAAAAACCATCAGAGGAGATTAGATCAGAATCCGGACAATCCCCCGTCGAGACCTCAAACAAGGTCAACTACGCAAAAAAGACCATATATAGAAGGGGAAAAAGGGGGGGGGAAGAAGCCCCCAACACAGGAGAGATACCCGAGTCCGGAGACACTAAGATCAAAAGGTATTTTTAATCTCTCTTCCCTTAAAATAGACTTTCAACTGTGCAATGTCCTTTCAAAAGGCCTAACATTCGCTCCGACAGCAAATCCTTCGGAGTTTGAATTATTTGTAGACCTTCAGAAATATCTGAGGAAATTGACATTGCATAGACATTTTGCCAATTGTAAGGAAATGGGAAATAATGCAGTGGAGCCTTTGCCGGTAGCCACTAATCTATATAGTGATCCCATTGAACAACAAACATATAGGGATCTGGATAGTTTGTTTCGAGAGAATCACACAGATAGTCAAACTGTTGATGATATGAGGATTTTCCATTCTGGATATAAGCCCAAATCGATATTCTATCCTTATTACTCTAGAGGACAATATGTCGAGCTGTTTGGCAAATTGCTTGTACAAGAATTCAGGCAAATCTGCACTTTGGCCCCAACAAATAAACATAGATGTTCTAATATGACACCCAGTGAAACCCTATCTATAAAAAATCTGCGGACAAATACCAATATCGTAGTACGTGAGGCAGATAAAGGAGGGGGGGTTGTCTTACAGGACAAGAAAGACTATTGCTTAGAAGCGGAGAGACTCCTGTCGGATCTTAAATCATATAAAAAATTGAGAAAGGAACCCACAGGTGAATTTCTCCTATCTCTTAAGATATTACTTGATGAGGCCCTAGATCAAGGCACATTGAAAAAGTCAGAATTTGAGTTCATTTATATTTCTTCTCCCACCATTCCCATATACTATCACCTACCAAAGATTCACAAATCTATTTTAAATCTTCCTGGACGCCCCATTATATTGGGCATTAATTCTTTGACATCGAATTTATCCCAGTATTTGGATTTTTATTTACAGCCTTTAGTTACCGAGTTACCGTCACATCTTAAAGATACCACTGCGGTTATCAAATTATTACAACAAACCAAGTGGAAAACCGGATATAGATTGGCCACGCTAGATGTACAATCACTGTACACGTGTATACCACATCAGGCAGGATGCACGGCGGTCAGATTCTTTTTGGAGTCGTGCAATTTGATAGATCCAACACAAATTGACTTTCTGCTACGATCCATAGAGTTTATATTAACTCACAACTATTTTTTGTTTAAATCTGAATTTTATTTGCAGATACTTGGTACCGCAATGGGTACCAAGTTTGCTCCATCTTTTGCAAATTTGTATATGGGATGGTGGGAAAACTCACTATTACTGAGATATCGCCTCCACAGTTAATCATGTGGAGGAGATATATAGAAGATATTCTCATTATCTGGGATGGCGATGAAACCTCTCTTGAGTTAATTGCACAGTTAAATATTAACACGTTTAACCTCTATTTTTGTGGGGAAAACAGTGATACATCAGTGCATTATTTGGATCTTGAAATTTCCATCGAATCAGAGCAAATCTGTACAAAAACCTATTTCAAGGACACTAATGTAAATTCCTATATCCATCCTTCCAGTTGCCATTTTAAACCCTGGATTGTGAATATACCTCACAACCAATTTGCACGTCTAAAGAGAAATTGCACTAATGATGAGAAATTTCAAGTTCAGGTACTCTTTCTGAAGGAAAGATTTATACAGAAAGGTTATGACAAACATCTGATAGACTGTGCTATTGATAAAGTTAATCTCGTCAAAAGAACTAACTTATTAAAAAATAAGAAAAAAAGAACTAAGAGATTTAACTTCAGAAAGGATGTTGATAATCAGAATTTACAGGCTGTGACTGAGCTTACACCTACAATAGAGGGAGCCAGATATGGTGGTCCAATACAAAGTGAAAAATTCCCAGTGTTTATTATCCAATTTAATGATAAGCACAGGGCCATACAATGGGCTATTGCTAAGCACTGAAATATATGCTACAATGGGAGGATGACCTGGGGGAGGTATTAGACATGGAAGACTGGAATGATTGTTTCAAAAAGTTGCCACATCATCAATGTGTATCACAATCAGAGAAAATGCCTATAAAGTTATGATGAGGTGGTACTTCACCCCCATGAGACTAGCTAAATTCATCCCAGAGTACCCAACTACATGTTTGAAAGGATGTGGAGTACAAGCCACATTTATACATATGTGGTGGGGGTGCTCATTCATAGCAGCTTGTTGGCTGGAAATCAAAATGTGGTCACAAAGGTTTTTCGGTTTGGACCTACCAATGGATCCCTGGTTATTTCTTTTAAACAAACCATATTACCCCCTCACGAGACATGAAAATAAATTACTGTGCCACATATCTTCAGCCGCAAGACGCGAATTAGCGGCAGTATGGAAACAAACAATTATTCCCTCAATTTCCAAAGTTAAAAATAAAGTCTGGCAGATTTGCTACATGGAAAAAATGGTTAGTCTTAATAACGACACCTACACAGATTTTCAGAAGGTGTGGTTACCTTGGATTCTGAGTGAAAATCAACAAGAAATTAATACCCACTTAATTTTGTTGTAACAAAAAAAAAAGGGGAAAAAAAAAAAAAGGATATTTATATTAACTGTGTGATAGAATATTTTAAGAAATCTTGTTAGGTAAAATTGTAAATGAATGTGAACTTTCTCCCATCTCTATTTTCTGTACCCTTCCCTCCCCCCCCATTTTTTATTTTCTTCATTCCTCCCCTCTCCCTAAAAAATTTTAATAAAATTTTGTAATAAAAATTAGGTTTAAAAAAACAAAAAACAAAGATTGTATACAAAAAAGCTCAAAATCTAAAAGGAATAATAGCCCCTTGTCAACTAAAGTCTATTTCTAGCCATGAGGGCACATTGAGATCCTACTTGGAATTAAAGGGCAATTATAAATGTAGTAAATGTAAGATATGCCCTAATTTGCTGAATAAAAAAAGATGTTGTTTCTTTTACCACAAAACAGAGTTTTAAAATCAATCACTTTATAAATTGTTCCACTACCTATGTGGTTTATGCACTCCAGTGTAAATGTGGGTTACAGTACATTGGTAAAACAAAACGGTGTATGAAAGTCCGGGTAATGGAACATATGAGAAACATTAAAAATGTGCAAAAATTAATTGACAAACATATGCCCTTAACCCATCTTTTAAAGCATTTCCATGATAGTCATCAGTGTGACCCGAGTGGCATTTCTTTTACGGGCATAGAAGTCATTATTGCTAATCAGCGTTTAGGCAACAGAGATTTACGTTTAAGTAGAAGGGAACAATTCTGGATTTATACCATGCAAACTAGATTTCCGCATGGTCTTAATGATTATATAGAATTAGTTCCCTTCCTTAAAGAATAAATCGTTAGGTGAAAAATTGGGGTTTTTATGTTACATTTTTGATGTCTTAAGAATTTTAAATAAATATGTATTTTTAAATATTTTTTAATATTTTTAAACATTTTAAAATATGTGTATTAAAATATGTTTTAACCATTAATATAACATGGACATGATAGTTTTTGGTTAATGTCCCGTGATTTATTTTTAGAGGCAATAAGTCACTTTAGAGTTATACATGGGACCCAGCTACTGTTATTGTATTATTTCAATTTAGAATCTGGTTTTTAACTAATTTTATGCACCATAGGAGACTCCATTGTATTTCACTTGAACTACAGCTGTATCAACTTTCCTCATTAGTGTTAGATTCATTGGCTGCTGCTCTTCATATAAACACCAGGGACAGCGCCATCACATCATCTCCTGACGAAGCACTACGTGCGAAACGTGTAGAGGTCACGTGGGGCAGTTCCTGTGGCGTTTTGAAGTCGGTGGAAGCGGGTCTCCACGCTTCAAACGGGGTATGTACTCACACTGGTCCGGATCCTTTCTGTAGTGCTAGTGAGATTCAGTGTTGACCCGGTGCTATCCCCCGATCATACTGGTGTATGAACCAGTTATTCTAACACTTTTTACTTTCGTTTTGTTATAATCCTGCATCAGTGGAGCCTGGTTGCCCACTGTCTTATTCTCATTTAACAATAAAGTGTCCATTATCCCTTAATGCGCCTGCCTGTCATTTGTCTTTCTTCCTATGGGAAAACGTGTTTCGCTTTACAACATTTCGCTATCCAACGCCATTTTGAGTAACGCATTGTGTCGGATAACCGAGGACCGCCTGTATGGGGCTACATAGCGTATTACATACCGTATACTGCTGTGTTCCTAAGCTTACACAATTACATACAGTATGGTGATTTTAATATGGTATTAAAGTCACAAGGAATTAGTTTTCTACAGATAAAGTTAACTACATTTTGGTGCTGGCTATATAAGAAAGAAAAACAGTTTACAGTTTATGTTCTATCTCTTCGTAAATAACAAAGGTTTGTGTTGGCCCGAATTCTTCATAAAAAAAGTAATCTAATAAAAAACAAACCCTGTGCTAATATTTTCTCTATTTTTTTTTTTTATCAGATCTGCGTGGGAGCCAGATTTTAAGGCATTTACTGTAACTTGTTTCCTGCGGAATGTAAAATGTACAATAACTTTTCAGTAGTTTGAGACATTTTTAATACTGCGATAGTGGAAAACCTGTTCAATACTTATTGATCTATTTATAAAGGTCTCCCACCTGCAAAACTGGTGCAGAGTACAATTGTGAATGTCCAGTATGTGCACACAATGTTTCTCAGGTCTCTAATGGTCAGTAGGACGAGTTATGTGACTTGCTTATTGTAATGGAATTATACAATTCTGCATAGGGAATGATACGTTTTTCTTCATAGTTTGCTTAAAATGAATAGCTCTGCTTGGTCAGAGATTAACTGATTTCCTCTGAGTAGTGTAAAATGTAATAGACTTGCTTAACACATTTCTTACACTTTTAACATTGTGTTGTTATACTATATATTCCCTTATATATTAAACATAGTATACTAAAACACAGTAGCTTGTTCATTACTCAATGTCCTATCTCTAAACAATTTTTGCCGGTATGAGTTACGCCTTTTAGGCAGATTAACTCTACTAAAGACCTCACGCTTAAAGTAATAAAGTAGGTGATCATGTTTCCACAAATCCAGTAATTACTATGCACCCTTATTGTGTGTCTATAAACTCTTTATCCATTATCTGAGGTGTAGTCAAATTTAATATTAATAAATTGATGATAGAGTATGCATATTCTAAATGAAACAGTTATTAATAGTTATAATAAATTGTTTATATAATGCAAATAATGTTTCAGATACAAATCCCTGCCCTATTTTAAAATCGGGGTTTTTTTTTAAATTTGTTTTATTAAATTCCTGCACACTGTAATTTCACTTATGAAGAAGTCTCGTGTTAGTCCATTGTAGAATTGGTGTACAGTAGGTTGCTGCACCTTTCATCGGACCAAGAAGAGGAGATCTGTGACTGTGAGGATCGAAAAACTTTGTACACTATAATTTGAACTACGAAGAACTCCTGTGTTGATAAAATCACAAAAAATAAATCACAACCTACAACTAATCTACATTTCCGCTGGGCCAATATAGCTAGTAGAACTCTGAACTCCAAAAATCTTAACAAATTGCAACAATTTTATTTGTTTCTAAAATATTTTCTAACATAGATTCAGAGCCCTTACTGAAAGTCATCTCCCCTACTAAAAATGCCTGTGGCTTTTTCTGCATCCCAGTGTTAAGACTAGGGTTATATTTCTCTGTGAACAACTCTATTTCGGTTAATTAGACTTGATTGCTGCTTTAAAACCAATACACTCATGTCTAGGAGTTTGATCCATTGACCTAAGGGGCAGCTATCAAGGTTTGAATTACTTGGCATGAAATCTATGACGGGTCACTTGTCCTTCTTTGAAATTAACATGTAGCAGATTCCTGCAGGGGGAGGTGATCATTCTGCTTTGAATTTTAACCATCTGTGCAGAAAGCCTCCTCCCTAAAAGACGGGGACATTTAAGGGATTGTTATTTCTACTATTTTAATAGACTACAAATGTACTTTGACATTCCAACAATGTATTGCCAAAAAAGACATGCAAGGTTTCTAAACAAGAATACAGCTGTTCTTCCATTTCCCGGGTCCGTGCTTAGGATGCACAAATAATCATGTATTTTTTTTTTTTTAATTCTTATTAGAAGGTAAGACCGGCTTTGTTTCTTTTCAATTGCTTTTTATTTACTACGTGTCTTTGGGTCTGTATGTCAAGCTCAGTTCAGCCCTAAAATTGACATTCAGAGATTAATTTTGAACCAACGGAAAGTTTCCATGCGACAGTGCTCTGATCGGCACGTCATCTTGTGAGTGGTTGTATGGATAAATAAGAGTTAAAGGAAGCAGTTACATGGAGGAATAGGAGGAAATCTAAGGAGTAGTCATATGTAGAAGTAAGAGGAGTTTTGAGCGGATATATCAAAGAGCAGTATGAGAAGATATAGTAAGAGTTAGTTGCTATTATTGTCTGACAGACAGAATAGGTCAGCATAGTGAAGTGACGGACACTGCTTTTAAAAATATATATATGTATTGGTTTTCTTATAGAACAAATATATTAAATATAACATTCACAGATACTAGTAATATTACAATTGTATATGAAAGGGATTAAAAAATAATTAACAATAAAGGGGGCACAATACAATGAAATCAATGCAAATATACTACTAAAATGTGATTTTGCTACCTCCCAGGCATTGGGGCCTATGCAGTAAGTATTCATTAGCCACTTATCAAGCACTTATTCGCCCCTCACATTCAAAACATTTCTAAAACTTGTCGCTTTTTCCTCCGCAATATAACAAAGATACGCCCTTTCCTCTGTTGCTCGACTGCTAAAACTCTGACTCAGGCCCTCATTCTCTCCCGTCTTGATTACTGTAACCTCCTGCTGTCCGGCCTTCCTGCCTCTCACCTGTCTCCCCTACAATCTATCCTAAATGCTGCTGCCAGAATCACTCTACTCTTTCCTAGATCTGTCTCAGCATCTCCCCTCCTGAAATCCCTCTCCTGGCTTCCGATCAAATCCCGCATCTCACACTCCATTCATCTCCTCACTTTTAAAGCTTTACACTCTTCTGCCCCTCCTTACATCTCAGCCCTAATTTCTCGCTATGCACCACCCCGACTCTTGTGTTCTGCTCAAGGATGTCTTCTTTCTACCCCCTTTTTATCTAAAGCCCTCTCCCGCCTTAAACCTTTTTCACTGACTGCCCCACACCTCTGGAATGCCCTTCCCCTCAGTACCCGACTAGCACCCTCTCTATCCACCTTTAAGACCCACCTTAAGACACACTTGCTTAAAGAAGCATACGAATAGTACTGTGAACATTCTGAACACATGATACATAAAGCTTGGCCCCCTGCAGACGCACTTACCAGAACTCCCTCCTCCTGTCTCTGTACGTTCTCCCTACCTACCAATTAGATTGTAAGCTCCTCGGGGCAGGGACTCCTCTTCCTTAATGTTATGTTTGTCTAAAGCACTTATTCCCATGATCTGTTATTTATATTATCTGTTATTTATTCGATTACCACATGTATTACTACTGTGAAGCGCTATGTACATTAATGGCGCTATATAAATAAAGACATACAATACAATACAATACAATACTTATCACCCAAAATGCGTACTGCTATTCAGTAAGCGGTGATAAGTGGGTGATAAAAGACTGAATCGCTCAAAAAAATTGCTCATAAAAAAAAAAAATTACAGAGGCAGCGGTGATAAGCCAGTTATCGCCGATTTTCGGCATGTTCATAAACTCGCGCAATTCTAGTAGGAGTGATTAGGCTATGAATGCCTATCGTCGCTCTAGAATGGTGATTTTATCACAAAATCCTCACACCAGAAAAAGTTGGCGTGAAGGTGTTGGAAACCTGCATAGAAGCAGCGAGATGGGACTTGCATTTTTCCTGCATTGGATTGATGCCGGGAATCTCTGGAGCTGATATCCATTAATATTAGCACCAGAGACCCCCTGGCATGAATCCTATGCAATAAAAATGCATTTACTGTGCAGTAAACTTTATTACCATAGCGGATAGCCTCAGGGACCCCCTACTTCCCAAGATATAGGCCCCGTTATGCAGTGCCGTTATTTCCTATGCATTTAAATATCCGCGTCACGTGACCGTGGGAATAAAATGCATAGGAGATACCGGCACCCCATAACGGGGCCTGTATCTCGGGAAGTAGGGGGTCCCCGAGGCTGAAACCAATGCGGTTCAGGAGACCCCTTGCTTATCTAAACTATTAACACTATTAAAATGTATACACATACATTTTGGGCGAGATTTGCACAGGTAGAGATGGCTCTCTCAGAGCAGCTCTCTCTGCAGCAGATACAACTCGCCGGGTAAGGCATTTTCAGAGGGTCATTCATCAGATCACCGGCTAATTGCCCGTTTTGTGAAATTTGCTATGACAGTTCATCAAGGCTTTCTGAAAACCCTCATATAAAAGGTGATTTAACTGGCCCAGCGCATTTTTTTTATGAACCTTTAGTGCATAGGCCCCATTATCTCCATCCTCTGTCCAATCCAAACAGTTTATTTTCAGGGGGAGAGAATAAATCATAAAATATTTGGGATGCCAACAAACCAGATATTCGTTCCACACTTTTGTAACCCAATCTTGGTAAAAGCCACTCTATTGTCGTTTACCACAATGTGTATCCCAATTGCAATTTCCGCCTTTCTTTATTCCATTGTTTTCTAGCTTTAGTTACTCCTGTCCTCCTACACTACAGATCCCATCTCTGAGGATCCAACAAGGCTTGGATTCCATGCGGGCTCTTTGTCAACCTCTACTAATCAACCATATGAGCTCATAAGAACCACCTTATTCCCAAGTTATCTCTACCCCCCTCTCTCTCCAATAAACTCTTGAATGCTGCTCCATTAGAGTACTTTTCTAAAAATATTTTTTCTTGAGATGGGAGGTTAAAATAGAGGATCCCCATTTACTTCTGAACCCTGATGTGTTTCCTTTTGCGTCTATTTTATATTCCATTCAATCAAACGATATTAGTTTAAATATGAGTCATATACCATAGTTTTAGTTGGTGATTCCTTTTATATACGTTGAACTAGTATAGCCCTCCTGGCTGCTAATAAATGCAAATCAATATTAGTTGAAATTTCCCTACCTCGTGTTAGTGCATTTGACCTATTTTGCCATAGATTCAGTATTGGACCTCATCCCAAAAATCTCCTGATCAAATGACACGATCACAAACAAGGTTTGAGCTCAGCACTGTGTAGATTACACATCGGACATGCATTGGATCAGTCTTCCATTGTTATTATATTGAATTCTGTCTCTAAATCATCCCTTGATGTGTCTCAATGAAATTCAACTTGTAACACCTAGCCAGGACAACAGCCAGTTTAGAAGAAAACATTTGTTTTAATGTGCCTCACATGTGCTAATTAAGCTGGCTGGGCTGAACCTAATTCAGTCAAGTAATTTTTTAGAGCTATATAGCTACAGACCAAGCAGCCTTAAGCTGTTTTGCAGCCTATATTTAAAGTAGCATATTTTTTTTAAGTAGCCTGTAGTGTGGAGTTGAACAGGGTGTTCAACAGGAGTGAAACAAGAGGACAACACAACACCTACTGGCCCTGAATCCTTGATTTTAATTTGGAAAGGAGAATATTATCTATACCAGACTGCACATCTCAGCACTAAACAACTGCTTTCATGCCACCACTACTATTTATATTTGTTTTGACCTTACTTCTTTTCAAAATACGTACTTCTTTCTACCAGCCTCATTATGTCTCTAACTCTATTCATATATCTCCATCTCTCCTTCCTTCACCACTTCTCAGTTCACATGAACTCCTTTCTTAACTGCTGTAAGGATTCTGCCGGGTTTTGCTGCCAGTTCGTGTTTTCCAGGCTGGCTGGCCTTTCTGTTCAATTTGGCCATTTTGGTTACTGGCAGCCTGCTATTTAAGGCTGCACTTCCTGGAGGGAGTAGCCGAGCAAAGTTCTGTGTTTTTGCAGCTCTTTGTTGTCCCTGTTCCTGTTACCTGTTGAATTCCCTGTTGCTGACAGTGACCCCGACCTCACTGCTTTCTGCCTGCCCTGACCTTTTGCCTGGACTTTGCACCCATGCCGTCTGCCCTACCTTTTACCTGTACCATGGACTCCGCACCATTGCTGCCAGCCCTGACCCCTGCTTCCATACCGACTACGGATACTCTTCCAGGACTCTGTCCCTGGGTTGTGGTCGGTTTATTTTCATCCCTACCTCAGCCCTGCGGGTCCGCTTCCTGATTTGAGATGAGCACGTCACATTTTGCTCTGCCAAACATGGACCCCGCTGAGGTAGCGTGAGCTGTATCTCTCCAAGGGGAACTACTTGGAGATCATGAGACACGCCTCACTCAGCAAAACCAACAGCTGTCTCATTTCTAGCCGACTTCAGGACATCATCATCCAGCTGGATACATTCCATGTGGGTTCTACCCCTACACCGCCATTGCTGGCAGTGTCTCCAGCGCCAGCTCTGTCATCCCCTACGCCCAGGGAATCACGAATCACAACGCCTCTACGTTATGGAGGGGACCCTATGACGTGTAGAGGATTTTTGAATCAGTGTTCGATCCAGTTCGAACTCCAGCCCTCCATGTTCTGCACCCATCGATCCAGGGTAGCATACGGCATTTCCCTACTGACAGACGAGGCTTTGGCCTGGGCTTCCCCTCTCTGGGAAAAGGAATCCCCACTGATTAATGATGCCGCTGCCTTTCTCCAAACATTAAAAAAAAGTTTTTGAAGCTCCCGGTCGTGTCTCTTCTGCTTCTCTCCTGCAAATCCGGCAAGGAACCCGTACTGTGGGCCAGTATGCCATTGAATTCCGTACCCTTGCTGTGGAGAGGGGCAGGAACAATGAAGCTCTGCTGGCAACATTTTTGCAAGGCGTTTCTGAGTATTTAAAGGATGAACTGACCTGGCGGGACACCCCCAAAGATCTGGAGGAATTGATTGCTCAGAATTGATCTCCGGATGCGAGAATGGCAGACCGAGTGAGACCGTCCTTCAAAAACTCCAATAATTCGGCCTGTTCCCACTTCAATACTCCTCTTCCTGCACGTCTCCTAGATGAGGAACAGATACAATTAGGTGATACCAAATTAGCTGAGCAGGAGAGAACTAGGAGATGTGACAGGGGGCTGTGCCTGTATTGTGGGCTCAAAGGTCATCTTGCCCGAATTTGTCCTAAATCAGGGAAACCCCAGTGCCCAGTGAATATAGAGGAATATTCTCTGGGCATTTCTTCTATTCCGTCTCCATCCCAACCCGCACAGCTCCTCCTGCCGGTTTCACTCTCCTGGGGACCAGCCTCCATCTTCACTCAGGCTTTTGTGGACTCAGGAGCCGCAGGGAATTTCATTGGTCATGCATTTGCAGAACTCCACTCCATTCCCCTACGTACTAGGGAGACCCCGGTAGCGGTAGTGGCCATTGATGGAAGACCTGTGATACCTGGGACCATCACCCTCGAGACTAATCCTTTGCTGGTTTCGCTGGGAGCACTCCACAAGGAGACACTTTCATTCTATGTAATTTGCTCTCCCTCTACTCCAGTGGTCCTAGGCCTTCCCTGGTTGTGGCACCACAAGCCCAAGATCGATTGGGCGACCAGTCAAGTGACAGCCTGGGGACAACATTGCCATGAAGGGTTATTGACCCAAAGAGAATTCATGGATCAAATCCAGGGGTGTCTATGCCCCCAAACTGCTCCTGGCATTTCATCTGAGATTTACAAATAAACGATGATAATAATCCAAAATGTTTCCTAATATCTTTCCACGTCACTATTGTATTTTTTACTAAAGGGTTAAGTTTAATCACCTATGGGAGGTTTTTCCACGTTGTGTGTAGGATATTTTGCACGGAGCAAGGGGCAATTAGACTACACTCAACAGTATATCCATATTGAAAAATAGCTCTTACTCCCATATCCAGTCTCATATATGCCACTATATGCCGGCCTGCCACTCTGCTTCACACATAGTGACAATAGAGTTATATGAAGTTCCCCTCTCACAGCAAAAGGGATTTTCACTGGGTCTCTTCTTCACACGTACAGAGCTTTCCTAACCTCACGTCTCTTCTTCATCTGTACAGATCTTTCCAAACCTCACAGGTCTCTTTTCATGTGTACAGTGTGGTCCAAACCTCACAGGTCTCTTCTTCACGTATACAGAGCTTGCCAAACCTCACCGGTCTCTTTTTCATGAGTACAGTGCTGTCCAAACCTCACGGGTCTCTTCTTAATGTGTACAGAGCTTTCCAAACCTCACAGTACTCTTCTTCATATGTATAGAGCTTCCCAAACCTCACAGATCTATTCTTCATGAGCAGAGTTTTCCAAACTTCACAGGTCTCTAATTCATGCGTACAGAGTTTTCCAATCCTCACAAGTCTGTTCCTCGTGTGTACAGAGCTTTCCAAACCTCACAGGTCTCTTCTTCATGAGCAGAGTTTTCATGAGCAAAGCTTTCCAAACCTCGCAGGTCTCTTCCTCGCGTGTACAGAGCTTTCCAAACCTCACAGGTCTCTTCTTCAGATGTACAGAGTTTTCCAAACCTCACAGGTCGCTTCTTCATGTGTATAGAGCTTTCCAAATTTCAGTTTTCTTCTTCGTGTACAGAGCTTTGTAAACCGTGCAGGTCTCTTCTTCATGGGTTCTTTACATTCAGGTATAAGGTTAAATTCCACAAGTAGGAATTCCATCAAGAATGTTTTTTTATCGCCAAAAAAATCCAGCTTGCCCTGCAAATGCTTTATTGCTACAAATTCAAGAAAAATACATGTGATAAAAGACCTTCCAACAGCTGTTTTCTTACAGCACCTGCTGCACAGATTGAGGAGCTGCCAGAAACATGTACTTTTCTCTAAGCATTCTTGATGGAGGGCATAGTCCATCCACGGTTAAAACTGGAAGTGCCACTTATCTCACAAAACAAATTAAAGTGGATAAGGCCTATATAATATTGCCACCATCTAACACCCCCTTAAATCCTTTTTGGACGCTCTGTTCAGTACAAGCAGACAGAACGCACAATAGGGGTCAAAGACCATCATTTACTTGTGCTCAGAAAAGCTAGCGTTAACCCCTTCAACGCTAGAGGGTGGTTGCAGGCCCTTCTGGCACTGAAGAGGTTAATTGCTTAAAAGTCCTTACGCATTGACCCCTGGGGGGCCAATCGCGCCAAACATGAGTGAGGCTCCCTGGAAAGGAGTGAGGTTTCGCAGGCCTGCCGTTTTGCACGGCGCCTTGACAAGCAGTTCCGTAAACAAGCGGGCAATCAAAAAGTAGCAGGACCGTGTTTAATCTTCACCAACTGTTTAAACTCGCGTGCCAGACAAATAGTCCCGAAAACACATCTATTGTTCTCAAGCCAATGAGGGTATCTGTTTAATTTTGGATACTATGTTACTTCCAAGTGGTATTTACAGTTTATTCATATTCTTTTAAAGGTACATACTATAAAGTGAAGGCATTCAGAATTGTAACACCCCATCCCTCCCCCCTATAGTGTGTGTGTGTGTGTGTGTGTGTGTGTGTGTGTGTGTGTGTGTGTGTGTGTGTGTGTGTGTGTGTGTGTGTGTGTGTGTGTGTGTGTGTGTGTGTGTGTATATATGTCATGGTTTAATAATAATTAATATTTTTTTCCTTGGGGGTAGCTGGATAAAGATGTGTAAACTATTTGTCCAGGTTTGCAAACAATGCGAAATGTGCCATTTGTTTCACCAAATTTGCACAGTTTTAACAGTTTGCACGAAGTTTGCTCAGTAACAGACAAACTGAATTCTGTTGCCTGAAATACTTTTGCTAAAGAGAGAGAAAACCTTATTTCAGGGTCTGGGTGTTCGCTGGTGAAATTAGCCAATTTCGCTGGAATTTAGACATCTTCCAGCAAAATTTTCAGAATTAAAAGAACGGAACTCCACCAAATATTTGTATTACTTTCTTTAATTGCTCCCTATAACCACTCCTCTAACACTGATAACTGCTTTATATAGCCACACCCCTAACTGTTCCTATAACCCCTCTCTATAACTCTCTCCCTAATTACTGCAAGAACCGCTCCCTAAAACTCCTCTCCTAACTGTTCATTTAATCGCTCTCTATAACTCCTCCCCCTAACTGCTCCTATAACTCCTTCCCTAACTGCTCCTATAACTGCTCCCATAACTCCTCCCATAACTGCTCCAATAACAACTCCCTATAGCTCTTCCACTGGCTGCTCCTATAGCCATTCCCTATAATCCCTCCCTTAACTGCTCCTGTAACTTTTCCCTAAATCACTAACTAGTGCAAGTGGAGCAAATTTGGCCCAAAAGCACCTTGATACATTGAACCAAACTGGCGTAACATAGAACCAACTGTTTTGGCATCAAACTAATGTCATAATATCCATATGAGACCCTTGAAACATATAGCCTGAAGCGAGGATGCACCAATAACCCTGTTGGTACCAGAAGGGTCTACAACATATCGCCTCTATCGACAGAGATGGGGTTAAAAATCAAACCGCAGTCCAGTCCTTAGAAAACCGCGGCGAAAACAGGTCTGATTACCACATGCCGAGAAGACATGTTTATTTTCTTTCTGAAACCACTGGTTTGTATTTTTTTTTTCTCCTTGGACAATTACAACTGGAAATCCTTAAAGTGCTTGGTCTATTCAAACAAACAATGAAATCTCTCTATTCTATTAACCTCTCAGCTCCGTGCATGCAGCATAACGGGAGGGAAAATAGTCAATGGGTGTATAGGGTCGGTCAGAATCGCATCCACAGTGTACTCAGCGAAGAGACAATACAATACAGGGAACTATAATGCACAAGGGCAAAACCTCTATCAAACCCCTATTTGCTTTTTGATTGGAAATATTGAATAGGTTTTCTCACTTAAGCTTAATACCCTTAAAAGTAGCTTAACAAAAGTAGTGGTCACGTGTCTGATTTGAAACAAATCCATACATTTGTTGAACATTGGGGCACAGCTCTTTTGCACTATATTTTAGAAAGATTCAGGTAATGATTATGCTATAAACGGAGTGGGGAGACTTTCAACAGTTTGCAAATAATGGTACTGTGAGTGTGAAAATAAAGAGGAACGGTACTCTGCGTGTGAAAATAAAAAGTAATGGTAATCTGCGTGTGAAAATAAAAAGTAGCGTTCCTATGGGTGTGAAAATTAAAAGTAATGATACTCTGGATGTGAAAATAAATAATAGTGGTACTCTGGGTGTGAAAATAAAAGGCAGTGGTACTCTTGGTGTGAAAATAAAAAGTAGTGGTATCACATTGTGGCCACTGCTCCTTCTCCCGTATGAGATGCGAATGCTATCTAGAGTGTGTTTTATTCTGTTTATTGAAGCTTGCCCAGATCATCCGTTCCTGTTATCCACGAGTCTGTGCCTGAGCTCTTCAGCATAATAACAATTTTAATTTTGCTAGAAGAAAATGCGCTCCAAGTCTGACACTACATCACCTCTCCTGGCCCCGACACATCGTAAATAATCGCTTGCAATAACAGTTTAAATTAAAAGACGACGCGAAAAATGGACGGGAGATAGAAAAATGTTTGAAAAAAGTGTTTCTCTGGAGCATCTTCATTTTGAAAGTAAATGTGTTTCCACGTTACATCAGAGAGTTATTCTGGGAGGATTATAGGGTGCAAAATTAATGCCACATGATCAGAAGGAGTGGCAGACAGAATTAATTAACCCATTGACTGCCAGAAGGACCAGCAACACTGTCTCTGTGGCAGGAACAGGGGCAAATGTGCAGCTTTACATTTTAAAGCCAATGAAATATATATATAATATATATAATATAATATAATATATATATATACAATAATATATGGCAGTAATATTCCATTATATATGTAAACCTCCTTGCCCGGCACTAAAGGACATCTAGTTGGATATATACATGGCTATGCTCAGACTCGCATACCTGTTCAGGGTGCTGGGTCGGTGCAGGCTGGGCGTGGATATGCAGATAGAATAAGTATGGGCGCCAGGAACGTTTATAGTACAAACAAGAGCTTTATTCACGTCTGTTGATAATACTCGCCATAGAACAGACAGGCTTCATTTCAGACATTAACTGGTGTCAAACAATATGATTATTCTGTGATTCTTCCCCTGGAAGCTCTGGGTAGGTGCTTAGGCTTGTTTACCTTTGTATTGGTTAGACTGGCAATCTGCTGCATAGCATCAATAATGCCCCATCTCAAGTGGGTAGGGTTGCCAGGTGGCTTCTCCAAAAATACTGGACACAATGGTAAAAGATGCGACGTGCTCGAAAAGTTGGTTAGGAGATATGTTATTTATAAATGATCTGACTTATGTGATGCCGCTCTCCTCCTCTCTAACCTGCTACACTACGACTGGCAGCGTCTCACTCTGCCGCTGGATGCCTGCTGCCGCACGCCTCAGTCCGCTCCCGGCCGCACTCAACACTCGCACTGCCCGCCGCACAGGGCTGCAGACAGATTTCCGGGGCCTAGGACTAGAGTTACATCCGGCCTCTCCCCCATGTTGGCAGTCTTGCGAGCCCTCCTGCCATTTCACACCTCACACGCCCCCTCTATTTTCCCTGCCCCCTCTTCCCATGTATTTCTCTCCTCTCTGTCTCACTCCCTCTTCCTCACTCAACTCCACTCACTCTCTCCCCTGCATAAATTACCCAACTTTCACTCAATCCCTCCCCCCGCCTCATATATTTCTCTCCCCTGTGTCTCACTCTTACTCCCTCTTTTCCTCATTGCACCCAGAAGGGGGTTTTCTTACACCCCCTCTCTCCTCTCACTCGCCCCCACACTCCGTCAATTACCCCACTCTCATTCAATCCCCCCCAAAAATACATACCAAAAAAAACACCCCCCCCAAATACAAATAAACCTTCCCCCCTAAATACATACAACCCCCCAAATATAAATTTAAAAAACACCCCTAAATACATATAACCCCCAAATACATATAAAAATAACTCCCCCCAATAAATAAAGAAATGCACCCCCCAAATAAATTTAAAAAATACACACCTATATATATAACGGGTATTCCCCCACCCAATCGCAGATAGAGTGTAGGTGCGGAGAACCTAATGTTACCAGGTGTGGTGCTTTACCTGTTAGGCTCAGAGAAGGCCTGAGCTTCCGCTACGGGGAACCTGGGGCACGTATAATAATATGAGTAACCTCGTACTCGGTGCAGCGCCTCCACCTGCGATGGCTCCCACCAGAGGGGGAGTGGTTCCTCACAGGACAATATATATCACTCCACACACAACATGTAAAACAACCAATGACTTTACTAGTGCAAACGTACTTATGCATATGATCAACAGGTGTCCCGCTCTAGAGGAGACAATAGCTACTGCGTCTCGCAGGACGCTCCCACCTCCACCGGGTGATCCCACCCCGTGTCCAGTAACCCCACACAATATTTCCCCCACCCTTCAAGTGAGATAGATATGTGTGACTGCGCAGCCACTGGTCCCGTGTGAATATAATATAGGATCGTTGGTGCACTTGGTGAGGGTTACCTGCCGAGCACTCCAGTGCCCGGGCCTGCCTAGGAACTTCGTAAAGGATCCGATGGCGGCTGAATACAGGAACTACCGTCCGGGGCGATCCCACCCGGACGGCTGCTGCAGCAACAGCGAAGGTCTGAGCCCAAACCTCTGGATGGACGCGCCGCGTCCGCTGTGTCCCTAACTGGCTCTGGATTGTAATGGGCAGGGTCCCTAACATGGGGCCTGTCCCTAACACAACTCACACTACTGGGTGGCTCAGGGCTATCTGGGGCCTCGTGGGCTGCTGGCTTAGTGCAGGGAGTCACTGACTCCTGCACCTTACCTCCTACCCTTAGCTGCTCCTGGTGCCGACTGACTCTCTCCTCAAAACCCCGCAAAAAGTATCTCTCCCCCCTGCAGGGCAATCCTCCAGCCCTATTGGCCACTCTGAGACACCTGGTGCCCTTCCACCCATAGCCTCCTGGGAATTGTAGTCCCGTGGAGGCTATTCCTATATTGGGGCCACGTGCGCGATTCCCCTGCGCATGCGCGACCCCCTAATGGCCGCTGTAACTCCCTAGCTTCATCCGCGCATGCGCGATCAAGGTGCATGCGCGCGCAACCACAATGGCGGCCCCCGCTAGCCGGGTGCACCTGAGGCTCGGAACGCTCCCTGCTCCGGCCCCCACCTTTGAAAGCAGCCGGCGAGTCCGTCGCTGGCTCCGGCGGCACCCGCGACCGCGCTGCCACAAAGGAGGGGGGTCTCTAGGAGCCGCAGGGGACCGGGGCTACATATATATATATATAAATACACCCCCCAATATATATATATATATATATATATACATGTATATATATATATATATATATGTATATATATATATATATATATATATATATATATATATATATATATATATGTATGTATGTATGTGTATATATATATATATATATATATATATATATATATATAAAAATACACCCCCCAATATATGTATAGCCCCGGTATCCCTCAGGGAATTGTCACATGCTGCGGCTTAGTCAAAGGGCGGCTGCATTTGCAATTAAGGCCTTTTCAGTGCAAGGGAGCCTGCGCTGGCAGTTTTGAATAGGGACAGTTAAGAGAGGCTGCAGTTACATGTTGCTAGGAAACTAGTGAAGCTGTGAGAGATGACAGTTAAGACAGTTTTTGAAGAGTGTCAGTTGGAGCTGGGTGAGTTAGGGTGTGTGTGCAGGAAGCAGTAGCCCCTGGCACTAGGCCTAGTTACCCCAGAGGCCCCAGATTACAGTTACCATTGCCCCAGTTTGTGGTTGCTTCAGGGACAGGCCCTACTTGAGGAGTTCTGCCCCTTTAGCTGTTTGGGTTTAGTTAAGGAGACACTCAGTGTCGCGCTGTCTGATTCCTGGGTCTGGGCTCAGACCTCAGTTATATAGAGACTATCTTCTCAGAGGCCACGCCAAGCAGTGACTGCGACCTGCCATCTGCAGGCGGATCCCCGTTAAGGTACAGACGGTGCGGAGCTGTGGTGATATTATCCACGCTGGAATTCACCCCACGTGTAGGAGGACATCACGTCGGATCAGGCGGATCCAAATCCAGTTGTATAGTGGCACCCGCGGGCTGGAGACCCGGGCAGGTATATATAAATAGTGGCAAGAAGAAACAAATGGCGCACAGCCAGGGAGCCAGGTGGAGTAAAATAAATACCTTTAATTCAGTGCATGGCTGATAACATCTTCACCCCTGGGGGACAAAAACACACACCTCCTACGCGTTTCAGACCGGTAGGTCCTTTATCAAGGAGTCTGGGATATGGAGAGATCAGCTACCTTATATACCTGTATTGCCATTAAACTAATTGGGCAAATCTGTGCACCGTCGCACGAGAATCCCCATCGCGCATGCGCGTGACATCACGCGGGGCGCCGACACACAAGCCCTGGGGCTTATGGGTACGGACCGCCCCCCGTTCCAGTCCGTGCACGCCCACATCAGGCATGTAAACAGGAGTACTACTCCAGGTCTCTGCTACCAGACCCGCCCATCGTGACGTCACTGCGGGCCTCTGATAGGCTAAGGCGCACCGCTACACCACCAATTACAGGGTGAGACAGGGTGGGAGGGAGGGAGACAGGGTGAGACAGGGAGGGAGACAGGGAGATGGAGGGAGGGAGACAGGGAGACGGAGGGAGACAGGGAGACAGGGGGACGGAGGGAGGGAGACGGAGGGAGGGAGACAGGGAGATGGAGTGAGGGAGACAGGGAGGGTGAGGGAGGGAGACAGGGAGGGTGAGGTAGGGAGACAGGGAGGGTGAGGGAGGGAGGGAGGGAGACAGGGAGGGAGGGAGACAGGGAGGGAGGGAGACAGGGAGGGAGGGAGGGAGACAGGGAGGGAGGGAGATAGGGAGGGAGATAGGGAGGGAGATAGGGAGGGAGGGAGACAGGGTGGGAAGGAGACAGGGAGACAGGGAGGGAGGGAGACAGGGTGGGAGGGAGACAGGGTGGGAGGGAGACAGGGAGGGAGACATGGAGGGAGACAGGGTGGGAGGGAGACAGGGAGGGAGGGAGACAGGGAGGGAGACAGGGTTAGGGAGGGGGGGAGACAGGGTTAGGGAGGGGGTGAGACAGGGTGAGGGAGGGGGTGAGACAGGGAGACAGAGGGAGGGAGACAGGGTGGGGGAGACAGGGTGGGGGAGACAGTGTGGGGGAGACAGGGAGAGAGAGGGAGGGAGAGAGAGAGAGGGAGACAGGGAGTGAGAGAGACACACACCCACTGACACACACACACACACACACACTGACACGCACACACACACTGACACACACACACACACACACCCCCACTGATACAAACACACCCCCACTGATACACACACACACCCACTGATACACACACACCCACTGATACACACACACACCCACTGACACACACCCCCCACTGACACACACACCCCCACTGATACACCCCCCCCCCACTGATACACACACCCACTGATACACACACACACACTGATACACGCACACACACACCCACTGATACACCCACTGATACACACACACACCCACTGATACACACACACCCACTGATACACAAACACCCACTGATACACACACCCACTGACACACACATACACACACACACTGATACACACACACCCACGCCCACTGATACACACACACCCACCCACTGATACACACACACACCGATACACACACACACACACAGATACACACACACACACACTGATACACACACACACACACACACTCACACACTGATACGCACACACACACCCACACACACACTAATACACACACACACACACACACACACACACTGATACACCCCCACCTCCCCCTGCACCGCCCACCAGCCCCTGCACTGCCCGCGACCGCGCAGCAACCACTGCCCGCCCCCAAGCCCATCTCCCACACCAAGGGGACGGGGGGAAGTGAGCGCCGGGGGGCAAAGCTGTGAGCGAAGGGGGACAAAGCTGGGAGCGCCGGGGGGCAAAGGTGGGAGCGCCGGGGGGCAAAGGTGGGAGCGCCGGGGGGCAAAGGTGGGAGCGCCAGGGGGCAAAGGTGGGAGCGCCAATGGGCAAAGGTGGGAGCACCAGGGGGCAAAGCTGGGAGTGCCAATGGGCAATGGTGGGAGCGCCGAGGGGGCAATGGTGGGAGTGCCGGGGGGCAAAGGTACAAGGTGATACAAAGGCAGGCGCACCCCCGCTACCACCTCCCCCCCTTGGCTGGGACCCGGGACAGAAGGGGGACACTCACCGCGCACAGAGGAGCCGGGAGCGGGAAGACAGACACACTCACGTGTGCTCTGCACAAAGCGGAAGTCCCGCCCCCGGCTTCCTCTGACCTGCCTGCGACCAATCCCATGCGGGCCGGCCGGCATTCTAAGTCCCGCCCCCGGCATTCTCCTTCATTCAGTCCCCCTGGCAGCATTCACACACATACATAGAAAATACTTACCGGCCGCCGCATTCTCCTCACCGCCGCTGCCCCGCAATACCGGGACCAGGGACAAAAACCGGGACGGAGCTAAAATCGGGACAGGGCAGAAAAAAACGGGACTATCCTGGCAAAACCGGGACGAATGGTCACCCTATACTTTGGGGAATACCTATGTTGATGGGTGCACCCGGTGCACGTCCATGTGTATGGCTATATGCATTATTCTGTGTGGTACAGGTACCGAAGTTATTATTAGTAGCAATAGTAAACAGTTGTTAGCATACACTGTATGTGTGATTTATTATTGTGGTTCCTGTAAGAGGACCATCCCACTCAGGTGGGAACCCTTACAGGTGGAGGCACTGTGTTCGAAGAATCAGGTAACCCCAGGCTCCCAGTGGCGGAGGTTCAGGCCTTCTGTGAGCCTATCAGGTAATGCACCACACCCGGTAACACAAGTGTAGATTTCCCCCACATGGTCCCCATCTGCGATAGGCGGAGGGGGGGGGAAGGTGTTACATATATATAAAAATACACCCCCCACAATACATATAAAAATACACCTCCCTCCTGATATATAAAAACACACCCCCCTCTGATACATATAAAAAAAAGACCCCCCCTAATACATATAAAAATACATTCCCCTCCCCAATAAATATAAAAATACAGACTTACCTTTGGGATGGTCTCAGGCTGGGCCCGGTGGCTGCATGGGACTCTGTCCCTCGACGAGCTTCTGAAGCTGGTGCACACCGGGCCCGGCACGCGCCAGCATCAAAAGCTCTGCGTGGGACAGAGTGAGGGAGAGGCATACAGCTGGGGGAGAGCTGGGCCTGGTGGCAACTGCTTTGTCTGTCCGCAGAGCCGGCCGCGGGCCCCCCCGCAGCAACCAGGCCAGAACATTGGATGGAGCTATATATACTCTTCTTTCTCCCTATGATGACATCACTGGTCCACCAGACATCCTACATCATATGTTGGGGGGGGGGGGCAATACTATCTATGGTTGCCAGGTGGCTTCTCCAAAAATACTGGACTCAATGGTGAAAGGTGCGTCAGGTCACTAAATCCAGGGAGGAAAATACAGGACACATACATGTCCAGTATTACAGTACCTCTCATTTTTTACTGGACAGAGTATCCAAATACAGGATAGTCCAGTTCAATACCGGACACCTGGCAACCCTAATACTATCCCACCCGGTTAACCCATTAAGGCTGTTAACCTTTTACACTAATTCGTAGTCCACAGAGGCGAGCTACATATATAATTTTACTGCCAAAATGTATGTATGTATGTATGTATGTATGTGTATATATTTCATAGGTTGAACTTGATGGACGTACGTCTTTTTTCAACCTCATCTACTATGTAACTATATATATATATATATATATATATATATATATAATCAAAAAATAAATAGATGATACCGTTCTGTGGCTAACGAAATGCTTTTATTTGTGCGAGCTTTCGAGATACACTGATCTCTTCTTCCGGCGATGTTACAATGAATGAAGCAAAAGGTATACTTAAAAACAGTGTCTCTTGGAATGTTATCTGTGCTGTTCCTTCCCCCGTGTGGATGAGATTTATTGCTAGAGGTGTCAAAAGGTTAATGAAAGCAAGTGAAGAAAGAGTGTGTATGTGTATCAGTGTGAATAAAAATGAATGGGGAGCCCACAGTATATACAGTGCTTTACACAAGGTGTGTGTGGAGTGGGAGTGGATATAAATGGTGTGGGTGGGTGTGGAAATGTGAGAGTTTGTAGCACAACTAAAAGTGTGTGTGGATACTTAGTGGTCCCTATTGGTGTATAGGGATGGAAAAACAAGGAGTATTAGTATGTGTGAGAGACAGCTGTGTGTGCATACATATAGCACAGTGTGTACAGACATGGTCTTTAGCGCTCATGGGACGAGAGTTCACTAATGTCAGTAATGACTCATAAAATTTCGATCTCTGTTTAGGCCACTGCTAAGTGTCCCGAACAGTTGCATAAATTTGTATTCATGCAACCGTCTCTCTTTCGGGGTTTTAAGATTACCTTTGAGTATGGCAACCCTCAGATCGTTCATCTTATGGCCAGAGTCAGAGAAATGTTCGCCAACAGGACTGTCTATTGTACAGCGTGTGATGCTGTGGCGATGCAGGTTCATTCTCTTGTTTAGCCCCTGCCCTGTCTCACCTATTTTTGATTATTGAAGCTCGGCTAACACGGTACTGATACCTCTACATGTATATATATATATATATAATGGCAGTAATATTATTAAAGGCAATATATATATATATATAATGGCAGTAATATTATTAAAGGCAATATTTCAAGAGTCATGCTCCCTTTCTCAGGCCTGCTAGTACTGATCTGCAAATTATTTGTACTAACAGTATTTAGGAGAAAGGTTATGTTGACCAAGATCAGGAGGATGACGGAAATAGGTAATTGCACCAGCAGAGAGAAAGATAAATGCTAAGCAGCAGATTAGTCATAAAAGTCAGAGAGGTGGTATAGGTAACTCCTAAATTCCACATTAAATGACGTTTAATTTAGCATGAGTCCCTTTTGGGAGAACCTCATTCCAGCCTCTGAATTCCCACCACAGTGCCCCTCATTGCTCTCTGTCACTCACAACCAAGCACAGAACATCTGCCTCAGCTTTAGCAGCCAAGGGGGAAAAAAAACAATAAATAGAACTAAAAGAACCAACGTGTCTTCAGCATGGTTCAGGGCACGTTGGCGATTACCCAAAGAAAAGAAAGGGGTAATAAAATGTTGGCAGATGAACTGGAACAGCCATCTAGAGCACATTTTTAAAATTCCTTCTTTTCAGATATATATATATATATATAATTATATATATATATATATATATATATATATATATATATATAATTATATATATATATATATATATATATATATATATATATATATATATATATATATATATATACACAAACAAGAGTGACCTAGGCGCAAGTAAAAACAAGAAAGACAAACATAGGGTAATACGTTCAAACAATTTGTCTGCCAGAGGGTACGATATGCACTTACAGCAGATAGAATATAATCAGGCCTTGTATCCACTCTGGGATCAGGAACAGTGAATGAAGATCTGGAACAGCCAGCAGCAACTCACTCTCTCCCACACTCTCTCTCACTCTCTCCCACACTCTCCCACACTCTCTCTCCCTCTCTCCCTCTCTCCCACACACTCTCTCTCTCCCACACTCTCTCTCCCTCTCTCCCTCTCTCCCACACTCTCTCCCTCTCTCCCACACTCTCTCCCTCTCTCCCACACTCTCTCTCCCTCTCTCCCACACTCTCTCTCCCTCTCTCCCGCACTCTCTCTCCCTCTCTCCCACACTCTCTCTCACTCTCTCCCACTCTCTCCCACACTCTCTCTCACGCTCTCCCACACTCTCTCCCACTCTCTCCCACACTCTCTCTCACTCTCTCCCACACTCTCTCTCACTCTCTCCCACACTCTCTCTCACTCTCTCCCACACTCTCTCTCACTCTCTCCCACACTCTCTCTCACTCTCTCCCTCTCTCCCACACTCTCTCCCTCTCTCCCACACACTCTCTCTCCCACACTCTATCTCCCTCTCTCCCACACTCTCTCCCTCTCTCCCACACTCTCTCTCACACACTCTCTCTCTCACACACTCTCTCTCACACACTCTCTCTCTCACACACTCTCTCTCTCACACTCTCTCTCTCACACTCTCTCTCTCACACTCTCTCTCTCACACTCTCTCTCTCACACTCTCTCTCTCACACTCTCTCTCTCACACTCTCTCTCTCACACTCTCGATCTGGATATCTTATTTACCCTATATATCTTAACTGCCCTATACTACACCGAAATAACCTATACTGCTTTCTTCCAGATCTGACTCAAGCTTCACACGGAAGACATCGGAATCCCCCCTAACCCAGAAGACAGTTAGGGAACACATCCCCTCCAATGTATAACATTGCGGGAATGAGGGTACCTGGACATTGAGGGACGGCGGATCAGGTAAGATCCCAGGCGGGATTGCTGCTTTAGATATTGTGAAGCGGGGACGTCCAGACACTGGTTAAGGGGTTCAGGAAACTAGTCATTCACACCTGGCTTTTATTTCTAGATCCGACATTTACACACACATACACACACGTAACAAGGACTAATTGTAGTATAATGTAATACAATAAATACATTTATGTCAAAAACGAATGTTGTTCTGACTAGGAATTTATTAAATGTATTTTATTAATATATTTTATTTTAAAGCGGGGTTGGGGGCGGGACTAGGGCTGGTGGTGGGGTTGGGGGTGGGACTAGGTGGCGAGTAGATTTTTTGGTTGGGCGAGTAGATTTTTGGGTGATTTGTCAAACACTGCCTATGTGTATGTGTGTATTAGGATGTACGAGTGTGTGCCTCTGTGAGTGTGTGTTAAGATGTACGTATCTACGTATGTGCGTGCCTATATGTGTATTAGGATGTACTTGTGGGTGCCTCTGTGTGTGTGTTAGGATGTACATGTGTGTGCCTGTGTGTGTTAGTATATACAGGTGTGTGCCTCTGTGTATGTTTGTGTTAGGATGTATGTGTGTACGTGTGTACATGCCTGTGTGTGTTAGGATGTACATGTGTGTGTCTGTGTATGTTAGGAAGTATGTGTGTATGTCGTTGCATGCCTGTGTGTTAGGATGTATATGTGTGCGTGCCTGTATGTGTGTTAGGATGTACGTGTGTGCATGCCTGTGTGTGTGTGTGTTAGGATGTACGTGTGTGTGTGTTAGGAGGATGTACGTGTGTGCTTGCCAGTGTGTGTTACGATGTATGTGTGTTAGTATGTACATGTGTGCGTGCTTGTATGTATACGTGTGTGTGTGTGTTAGGAGGATGTACGTGTGTGCATGGCAGTGTGTTTGTTAGGATGTACGTGTGTGCATGCCTGTGTGTGTGTTAGGATGTACGTGTGGGCGTGCCTGTGTGTGTCTGTGTGTGTGTTTGGATGTACGTGTGTGCTTGTCAGTGTGTGCTAGGATAGATGTGTGTGCGTGTCAGTGTGTGTGTGTGTTGTGTTACTATGTACATGCGTGTGTGCCTCTGTGTGTGTTAGGATGTACATGTGTGCGTGTCTGTGTGTGTGTTAGGATGTATGTGTGCATGTGCCTGTGTGTGTGTTAGGATGTACATGTGTGCATGTCTGTATGTGTGGGGCCTGGGAGAAACGATATATCTGGAGTAATAATCCTTTCACCAATACAATTATTATGTGGCGGAGATATATAGATGATGTTCTTTGCATTTGGAAAGGAGATGTGAACTCTCTGGATGAATTCAAGATGTATTTGAAGCCAAATGATTTCAATCTTGTATTCACTTCAGAGAGTAATACCACATCAATAGATTTTTTGGACTTAAATTTAGAGGCAAGACCAGTTTTTCCGGTAAATACAAAAACCTTCTTTAAAAGGTGGACACCAATAGTTTATTACTAGCATCAAGCAACCATAAAAAATCATGGATAAATAACTTACCCTTAGGGCAATTCATGCGGTTGAAGACAATCTGTAGTCTCCAAGTCGATTTTGAGGCCCAGTAAGAAATTGTATTTGATAAATTCATTCAGAGAGGTTATAATGTGGATGATCTCATTGAATCTTTGAGGAAGGTAAATAATATGGAAAGAGATTCATTATTATTGCAAAATACTAAGAAAAAGATTGCCACTTTTTCAGAAGGCACTGATAAAATTATTAAAGTTCCTTTCGTTATCATCTACAATTCTGTCAGCAATACCATACAACATATAGTGAAGAAAAATTGGTACATTCTCTCTAATGATCCTGTTCTAGGCCCACATTTAGAACCAAGAGTAAGTTTTATATTTCGTAAGGCAAAAAAATCTGACAAATCATTTGGCACCAAGTTATATAGGGCCCATGTTGAAGTCAATTGAGGGGGCCTCTTGGATGCCCCAAAAACCACCAGGTAATTTTGGTTGTGGAAAATGTAAGGCCTGGGTAATGTTAGACCCAGAAAGAAAAACTGTTAGCTAGAACACTGCAAAAGAAAAAAATTTGGTAAAGGATTGAATATCATCTAAAACCACTCATGTAGTGTATCTCTTACAATGTCCATGCGCATATCAGTATATCGGCCGCACGAAGAGATATTTAAAACCTAGAATCCTAGAGCGTGCCAGAAACATCAGACTTGGATTTGACAAACACAGTGTATCTAGACACTTCAAATTAAAACATAATAGTGATCCCTCTCAGCTAAAATACAAAGGCATCCAAATCATCCCATTAGAGAGACGAGGAGGTGATAGAGTTAAATCTCTATCAAAACAAGAAAGCCTATGGATCTACAAAATGAAAACTTTGATCCCATTGGGCTTAAATGAAGAGATTGATGTTTGGTCATTATATTAAGTAACCATTTGTATTTTGTTAGATTCTGTATTTTTTATATTTATCAGTGTCCATCCTCATTGTTTACCACGTTAAATGTGAATATTTAATTGTTTTATCCATTTAGTTTAATATTTTTTAATATTATTTTTAATATAACATCAGTGTGCAATATTATTTCTCTGTGCTCTAATTATTAATTCCCCAATATCTATAATTGATTCATTTTTTACACCCGATAATTTGTTGTTTAGTACAGTCCTGTTGATTGATTTTCACAATTCTCTCAAGCTTTTGAATGTGGATTAGACTGTAAGCTCCTCGGGGTGGGGACTCCTCTTCCTTAATGTTACTTTTATGTCTGAAGCACTTATTCCCATGACCTGTTATTTATATTATCGGTTAATTATTTGATTACCACATGTATTACTACTGTGAAGCGCTATGTACATTAATGGCGCTATATAAAGACATACAATACAATACAATGTGGATATTAATTGAAAGTATTTAACTTTTGCCATACTGTATCTAATTATGTGTTCTTTCATTCTAGAGCTTGTGCATTTATAACTCATATTCATTTAGTTTTTAACTATACATATTCTCTATAATATTATAATATAATTTTGCTTTTAAGATTAGTTAGTAAAGATGTTGGTAATGATATGTATTTTATTACCATTGTATAAATATGTTATGTATTCTAAAAGTGTTTGTTCTATAAGATCAGCTGCGGAATTATTATTGTAATTGGATTCGCACTCCTCCCTCTGCTGGTCCAATCACAAGATCCTGCAGGGTATATATATATATATTGCTCTTGAACAAGAAATTACCATTCCCTGAAGAAGTAGTTGTAAACTACGAAACGCGTAGGAATTGTAGCAATATAGTGCAAACTTGGCATTTATTTGGATATTCCAAAACACAGTGTTACTGCTCTCAGAGTTTGCAGCTATACAATACTTTTGATTGTTCATTCGGCGGGTCGCAATATTCAGCAACAGAACCTGTGATGTCATCATTAGCCGCCAAAGCTCTGGCAAGTGTAATCGGCATTTGCCATCAGTGTGGAGTGTTACTCTGGTGCTGCCCGCAGACCAGACCCATCCCTTATACTGAGGTGGGGACGTATATATGCACGCACCCGCAGCAGAAGGAGCGTGTCCGGAGTGTGGTGTTTTGGCGCTGCCAGGCCAGGTGGAAATAGCTGTAGCAATACTTGCCGGTACCGGTACAAGAAGAGGCGTCGTCGTTGCCATTAGCCAAGGTCTGGGAGAGATCCGGAAGGTCAAAGTCCAAGCTGAGATCGAGGGGCGTGAGAAGCAGCGAGGTCAAGTGAGAGCCAGGGTCCAGAGCCAGAGAGTGAAGTCCGCCAAGCCAGGTCGTAACCTGAATAAATGGAGAAGAGAGAGCCAGCATAGGCATCCGCTAGAAGAGACTATGGTCGAACAATGTGAGAGAGGCAAGACCGGTATTATATATTGCGGCTGACCAATAGGGAGCGGAGGCAGTCCTGGAGGAACACAAGGAGCTGTCCTGGATTGGATCCTATGGTAGGCAGCCAGGTGGGGAGATTTAGGGTTAAGCAGCAGCCTGTGTGAGAGTTGGGGGCGTGGTTTCACTGCTGGTGTAGTGAATAAATTATCCTTGCCTGGCGCGCGCTCTGTAATGTCGGAGAGCGCGCCCGAGACCAGAGGGGGCCGCCAGAGCACTGAGTGTCCGCGGGGCGGTGTTAGTCCGTCGGGAACGACGGGGGCGCCCCCGCACAGCGGGAGCAGGTTGGAAGAGATGCAGGGAGCCGTCTCACGGCACGGGGGCATTCAGAGGTAAGGAGGGGTCGCGCTGTAAGCGCCGCGAGCCCCGCATCCTTACAGTGAGGGACTTCGTAATAGCGCTCACACCATGGGAAGCCCAGCAGACCAGAACCGAAATTAATCACATCAGGAATCGGTGGGAAGAGACACTGGACATTCCTTCCGGTACAACCCATAGGATCGGACGAACGGTGTGGGGAGTTGCTGCTGATGTTATTGTGGTAACATGTCCCTAACATGTCATGCTCTTTTATTCTTATCCTGATGTACGTGCAATACTCACCTGTTGATTGAAATTTTCAATACATTTTTATATTTACTACACCAGCGGAGAGCAAACTGGGGGGCGGGAGATTTTTGTAGGGGGCACGGTGGTTGCAGAGGCCCCGCGCTCTTCCCCATAGCATTTAAATTAAATGCCAGGGGATCGTGTGGTGCCTCTGCAACCTATTACTTACCGAGATTCAGACGGTGTGTGTGTTAGGATGTACGTGTGTGTGTGTGTGTGTGCCTGTGTGTTAGGATGTGTTTGTGTGCGTATCTGTGTGTGCGTTAGGATGTACGTGTGTGTGTTTCCGTGTGCTTACCTGCGTGCGTTAGGATGTGTGTGTGTTAAGATGTATGTGTGTGAGTGTCTGTGTGTCTGTTAGGATGTACATATGTGCATGCCTTTGTGTGTGTGTGTGTGTGTGTGTGTGTGTGTGTGTGCTAGGATGTATGTGTGCGTGCGTGTGTGTGTGTGTGTTAGGATGTATGTGTGTGCGTGCCTGTGTGTGTGTTAGGATGTACGTGTGCGTGCCTGTGTGTGTGCTAGGATGTATGTGTGTGCCTCTGTGTGTGTGTGTCTCTGTGTGTGTTAGGATGTATGTGTGTGCGTGTCTGTATGTGTGATAGGATGTACGTATATAAGTTCAGTGTAAGGTGGTTATCAAGCTTTTTGTCTATACTGGTCCTTAACGAAGAAGTTGGGCACCTCTGGCATGAGGGAGTTATTCAATAACTCGTAATTGTGCGCAGGGCCTGCTTGATGGCGGGTCCATCGGTGCCGCTGCACCGAGCACCGCACTTACAGAGGTCACGCGCTCTTCCCCACAACAATGAAAGTGATTGTCGAGGGAGCCCGCGGGGCCTCAGTAAGTGCCTCTTACCTGGTCTCTGCGACATCTGAGGAGATGCTGCGCCAGACCATGAAAGACACCCTGCTAAAACCCCTGCACCGGGCCCTGCGAAACTACGAGCCGGCCCTGATTGTGCCAATCATGGCTCTATTGCTTGGAAACTACAATTTGACCCAATGGGAGTTTTAAGGGCTATAGTGCCCCAATCGGCACTATCACAGCTTAATGAATAGCCACCTAAGAGTACGTTCGGCAGGCCCCACTTCTAAGCATCACAAAGATTCACCAGTCCAGATAAGCAACGTTACACTGCCATCTACATACCAGAAGAAGAAAAGTGAGGGAGGTTTACAAAGTTCTTTTATTTAATAAAGCAGGTTTACTTGCTATGGACTTCTTTAACCCAGGCTGTGCTGAAAAGCTGTGTAATGCGGCAGGCAGAAGCTTATAGGGGTCCATGTTAAAATTGACAAAAAGCAAAAAGTGACACACTGTGAGTGCTCATTTGCATGTCATTACCCAGAATCCCTGGCTGCAGTGGAAGCACTGTATACTAAGACATAATGGGTCGAGACGGAGTTACCGACCTGCCTGAAACATGGGAATGTGCTCACAAGTGGTATTTTTATTTGTTTAATAAAGCGAGATAACTATTGACCAGGTAAACTTCCATATATAATAAAACACTTGTTATGTCCTCGCTATCCATCGTTAGGTGATTACCAAGCTATTTTTTAGGCATGGAGCTAATTTTTGATGATCTTGTGCTTTTTGTTTCTTAAAAAATGACTCCCGTCCTAAAGAAATTCACCCATCTTTCAGTTACTTGGTCTGGTATTTTGGTTTTGCTTTTAAATACATTTCAGGTTTTGGTTCTCCCTAAAGTTTGTTGGTTTTGGTATTGGTATTGGTTTTGCATTATTTGACAATCTTTTATATACTGTATAAACAGATGGTCCTCGGATGTCCAACGGAATCCGTTCCGGAAACTAGCATCGTGTACTTAAAGCATCTTAAAGTGTATCCCATGTAAAAGAGCGGTGGTGAGCAGTGGATAATCCGGTCCGTGGAAGACATTGTAACTCGTTGAATAATCGTTGTAAGGTGAAATGACGGATAGCGAGGACCGCCTGTGTATGAAATATATATTCAATAAGGTGAAATATCTTATTAATGTTTAATTCATATTTATAAAGAGTCTTTCTAAATCCTAGGTATTAGTTTAAAAAAATTCCCCCATTGCCCTTCTTACCATTTCTGATATATAAGAATATTCTATAAATGGCAAGCAACAAATAAAAATGCATTTAAATATCAATGTATTGTACTACTGGTGGGACCATTATCAGGATTTTATTATTTAACTACATTTTTGAGTAAACCATGTGAGTGACGGACATTCATCTAATAATGTTTCGCATCTGAATGCATGTGCATTAGCTGCATTTTTTTCTGGCATGCCTAAATGATTATATATGATATATACATATATTTAACATTTACAAGGGGTGTTCCATATACAGTATGCTAGAAAATGTGTGTGTGTATTATATGTACATAAATATGAGGGTGATGGATGTGGGGAGTGCAGGGGGTAATGGTGGGGGGTGCCGGGGATGATGAGGGGAGTGCAGGATAATATGGGGCGATGTAGAGATAGATGATGAGGGGTTGTGCAGGGAATCATAGGGGGATGTGTAGATGGTGATGGGTGATGATGGGGGTTGCATGAGATCATCATACAGGCCAACATTTGACTCTATGCATGAGGGAGAACTTCGCCCCACATCTTTTGGACATAAGCATGTCCCCCCACTGCTCTCCCATCTTCTCCCCCATACACCCCACTGCTTTCCCCTCTTCTCCCCCATGCACCCCACTGCTCTCCCCTCGCCTCCCTCTGCATCTCATGGCCCCAGTCTTCACCTCTGCACAATACTGTCCCTTTGTACATATATCTTCTCATCTCCACCCTATTGCCCACCACATCAAGGTACATGGTGCAGCAGATTCACTGCATGAATCGAGCTATACAAATAGTACAGCAGTATGCAGCTCTGCCAGGGGTGAAATAGGTCCAAGGTTCAAGGTCCAAGAAGGTGCAAGGAGTTCAAACCTTTAGGTAAATTATTTTCATAAGAAACTCAACTGTACAAATAGGACATTGGTAAGTAGCGTTGTCCTTCATAAAAGGGGTCCCAATATCAATTTATATCCTGTTTATTTGTTAAAATATTAAGTTAGCAGGTAGCTTGAAAGTAAGAACAGTATGAGATTGCAGCTGGGGAGGAGGATAGGGCTGTTGGGAAGATCTGCTGGAAGATGGAGTTAATATGGCCAGCTAAATATTTTCTATAATCCTATAAGGAGCTTTTAATGAATATAAACTAGAATTCACAATACAGGTTCTATAAATGTTCCCCATAGTTCATTCAAGACAGGGCAGCAAAAAAATGATTTCTGGTTTTTAAAAAATCAGCAGTGATGACTTCTGGCATCCGTAAGACTCTATGATTGGCACGGATAACCGGACAGCTGTGCCAGTGCACGTATAATTAAATATCGGCATTGGCCTTGAAATTCCAGGTCAGCAAAGCTAATGGGAAAATGCTCCTTTTCTGGTCATATTATACAAAGTATTAATGAGAGACCTGGCTCCCACCAGCATGAAGTAATAGGAAGAAAGCCGCAGAGGCAGCAGGGAGTGAATGAAATCAATTAGATCAGTGTAATTACCATGAGAAATACTACAGTAGGGGAACACATGAACTAGTCTGAGCCTATAATTAAAGTGTAGTGTTTGCCATGCTTTGGAAACCCCCCCCCCCCCCATGCTGTGATTCAGTTATAGAGAAGTCGTATACAGTAGAGTTAAGCATTGACTTCATGCTTAGAACGGTAGGAGTCGTTGCTGTTCATTACCCTTTAGTGTCTTTGTAATTTCACAGGGGCTTTTTGATCTATCTTTTTCATTAACTTCTGGCTGTCAGCACTATCCATGACATAGACTTTCCCACTCTGTTTGAAATGGCACCTTTAATACTCTGGAATTGTGTATTTCAGGTTCTGTTTGTAAGTGGATTGTCTCTCTTGGCATCAGACCAATGAGACCATGTTTCTGAATGTTTGTATATATAAATGACATAAGAGCAAAGGTCAACATGAGTTTCTGCGGAAGCTGTAGGAACAAGTACCTAGAGAAAAAGACTCCCACACAAATGTATTCATTTTCTTCACTTGCCTGAATACATGAAATGAATGGCAGCATTGAAATCATATGTGCTTCAAAAATACTGCTACAAAAGTGAGTTTTTTCACAGTCTTGGTGGTTCTAAAAAGTGAGGCCACGGTGGTGTGACAATGCCATTGAAAGAGGCATTATCTCTTAGGGTCAGTGTATTAAGGGACATTCTGCCTGTTTAATTTTGGAGTAATAAGGGGTTGTTTAATAGAGCTACTGTATAGGCGGAGTTAGGTAGGAGTTATAAGGAGCAGTTTTATGGAGCAATAGGAGGAGTAATGAGGTGTTAATATAATCGGATGCATTCAAATCAATGTCTCTTAATGCAAATTCATTGTGGTCTATGTTTCCTTAAGATCCTCATGGAGGACCTTAATAAACAAACTTCATGCTGGCTAAAGCAAAGGATTTTGCAAGGAGACAGTGTTTATATGTGAAAATAATACAATGACCAATAGTAAGCCTGCAGGCCAAATTGCTCAATAGAAGAAGGAATACATCAGACTTCTCCCGGAATCAGCGCTTTATTGGAAAGGATGTTTCTGGGCTCTTGCAAAGGTTCTTTTCTGTCCCTTCCTGACCCAGCTATTACGCAGGAGGCACAGATAGCTAAACGTTTGTTTTTCGACCTTGTGGCTTTTCCCAACAAGCTTTCTTCCAAAATCTGGGCGCTAGTTCAATGAGGCTTTGGAGACTTGCTAGTGGGTGTGAAGCTATAATAATTCGTTTTTGGAATAGCTGTCTATGCAAAAGCTTCTACATTTACTGTCAGCCTGGAACTTTTAGCATGAAGGCATTAGCACAATGAAGAGATGCATTTAGTTAATAATTGTCAGCGGAGGATGAAATCTCTCATTTTTGGGGGGATCGACTTCCTCTATCTCAATTCAGAGCATGGTTTTCTGTTTCTCTTGCTCACCCATCCTCACCCATCTTGTTCACTCACCCATCTTGCTTATCCATCCTTGCAGCATATGGGATCTATGCAGTGTGAACCATCATATGTTGCTGTATTTTTCCAGAAGAAGTGTAGTTTGTTTTAGGGTATGAAGCCTCTTAATAGAAGAGTGTTCTCTGTAAAAGTGAAGTATGTATGCAGCTTTTGAAACTTCCTGTGATATGTATCTGGATGATGACATTTGATACAAAAGACATTGTCACGTGCATCAATTTGGCTTGTCTTGAATGCAGAAGAGGCCGTGGAGAGAATAGTATCTGAAAATTCCATCCGGGATTGCTATTTGTCAATTATATAATTATGGATCCAGCATGCTCTTCAGGCTGTGATGCCTTTATTGGACCAGAATGAGAATTCTACATTAATAATAGATTTAGTGAGGAATTCCTTCTCCCATAGACAATAAGAATGAGTCTCACGTACAGAATTTCAGGAAGTTGGGGGGGGGGGGGCAAAGGTGAGCTATTCCGACCTCCTTGAATCTTCCTTGTAAAGACCCAATTACCACATACTGTAACGGGTAGTGTCCATTACATTATTACCCTAAGGTGTCCTTGTTGCCTTCACTGAACATCACAAAAGCTAGTACTTTAGTGTCCCTTCTGTTTTTGATCCATTTCATTCTAAAACATGCATCATCTAACTCCTATTGACACTTCCGAAACCACAAGCTGATACACATGGGGGCAAAGTGCCTTGATAGATTGATGCACAGAGGCTCAAGATTAAAATGATACTCATAGCGTTATTTTAGCTCCAAAGTTCCTTTGATACGTACTGTATATCCTGCTATGTATGGAAGCCTCATGTATTCAGTTCTTCCACTTAACACCATGTGTTAAATTCCTGTATATGGGTTTCTAATATCTTCTAGCTTGTAAGTTCCTTGGGGGCAAGGACCTCCTTGCTATCGTCTCTGTTTGTTTTATCAGCCAGCATAACCATTATCAAACTGATGAGACCCAAAAGGTCTAAACAGCTGTCTCTGAACATGGTTACTGGCTATACGGTTCATAACCCTGGCTGTGCTGGAAAGCTTTGTAATACGACAGGCATAAGCTTATAGGGCTCCATGTTAAAATGGATTTGAAGCAAAAGGTGACACACTGTATGCTCATTTGCATGTCATTTCCCAGAATCCCTGGCTGCAGTGTAAACACTCTATGCTAAGATATAATGATGAAGAGAAGGGTTGCAGACCTGTCTGGGACATGTGAATGTGCTCACAAGTGATATTTTTATTTGCTTTTAACATATATGATCTCTTTTGTCATACCTCCCACATTGGACTGCATTGATGCCATGTAAAAAAAAAGATATTTATAATGATATGGGACGCAGACCCACAAAGCTTTGTTACGTTCCTTAACATGATGTTAACCTAACTTAATGCAATGTTAAGACTTGCAGTGTAACTTCAGAGGACAATAACATAACGTTGAGTTATTTTCCTCCTGTAAAGAGCATTGCATTAACGCTAACAGCCGTTAGTGATAATAACATGCACGCTATATGCCAATGAGGTGTTACCCTAACAGCTCATATCAAGTCTAACTTGTCAAGGTTAACGTGGGGACTTACCGTTATGGTAGTTACTCATATTCCGACCCTGAAATAGGGCTTATTAGGGTCTTGATTGGTGTAATACCACAGTTAGGTAGGATTTAACTAACATAGGGGGAGATTCACTACGCAGCGATAACTACTTGTAAGTATGATAAATGGCTTTTAAGATTGATACAGCCTGCCGCGCAATTCACTAAGCAGTGATAACAGTGCTTTATCGGCCGTAAAAGGCATTTTTTCAACCAAAAAAAAAAAATCTGAAAATAAATTTGTCCTATCAGTCAGCGCGATTCACTAATCAGTGATAAGTGAATCATACATAAAAGCACGCCAGATTTTTGCACCAGCTAAAGGCCAGCGCAAAAGAAATGGAGCCATGAATAAAATCATTGTTTACGTTTTTTTCACCACATTATTAATACAACAGGCCGGCGGTTGTCCCTGGGTGATCCCCGGGGGCCTCGGGTGATCACTGCAGGCATCCGGGGTCCCTGCTGGCCTGCAGTACCAATCGTGTGGCCAAAAAAACATAACAGGCAATCCTTTTAAATAAATAACCCTCCCTCAACCCCCTAACACATACAGTACATTAATGGTCAAAATTACTATTATCCAGATATGGATAATAGTGCATTTGTCCATTACAAATAAAACATTAAGCTGCAGAAATAAAATAAATAAAACTTGCAGTCACCCCTGCCAGGCTGCCATGATGAAGGCCGTCCTCATCCTCATCAGCGTCCATGTTCTCCGTTGCCATGGGGGTAGTTGCCTAACCCTCCTCCCCAGGCAACTACCCCCACCTTTTACCCAATCAATGGTACAGTGGATACATCATGCTCATATAATATGGGCATGATTTACCACTATAGCAAGAAATGGTGAAGGAATAAAAAACCAGGCCCAAATAAAACAACATTACATTGCAAAATGAACACATTACTAATGCCAATCAAACAATTGAATGGCACAATAGGTACATCATGTCCATATACTATGGGCATGACTTAATACTATACCAGTCAATGGTCAACCTAAAAAAAAAACAATCACAAACAAGATCCAACGCATTCAAAACAATCTCAAAATAAAAACAAATAAAGAAATAAACAGAACAAAATTACCACCAATCAATTCATCAAACCCAAAATAATGACCAGAATAAACAATTAAAACACCAAAACAAAACCATGAATAAATAAAATAAATATCTAAATAAACTGCATCATTCAAAATCAAAAGTCCAAAAATAATCAAACATTAAAAAGCAAACACCAATCAAAAGCCAAAAATAAACAATTTAAAACAACACCAAAAATTCCAGAACACTACGTCAATATGCAATATAAATAGCATACAAATTTAAAAACAAAGAACCAATATACATTTAAAATACATACATGCAAGCATTTACCAAAACAACCATTGCTTCTTACTGTATGTGTGTATAGCCCTAAAGGCAAATTTGCAATTGTGTGAAAAAAATACAATCACAATAAAAATAAAAATAAACTGTAAATGAAAAATAACATACATTCAATTTTTTTCCTTACCTTTAGATGTCTTCACCCTCCAATTCCCGTGGTCACCACAGGCTCTCGAACCAATCCACGATCCCAAACAGCAACAGGCAAAAAAAAATTACAAAGTTGCATCTGAACAAACCACAAGACTTCTGGAACAATGTCCTTTGGACAGACGAAACCAAAGTGGAGATGTTTGGCCATAATGCACAGCGCCACGTTTGGCGAAATCCAAACACAGAATATCAGCATAAACACCTCATACCAACTGTCAAGCATGGTGGTGGAGGGGTGATGATTACACTCACGGGAGAGTGTAACATGGTATGTCCTATAATACATATTTTTCCCCACATAGTATATCTGCTATGTAAGTCCTGTTAAGTTCCAGGCAGTAACATGTTAATCTATGGACCAGTGACCCCCCTTCTGCATTTATTGAAAGTGAAGGAAGGAAGGTGGGGACTCATGGCCTATGTATAGCCTATCAGTGATGGATACAGTCCATGAGCCCACCCCATCCAGAGTTTTCCAAGGAGGAGCATCAAAATTAGAGTAGTCTTGCTCTGCTCCCCAAAGAGAGAGGAAGGGCTGTCAGTCTTCCCCATCAGGAGAAAGCCTGCCCACTCTAGGCCGGATGGCCTAGAGACCATCAAGACTTAAGGCCCCATAATATCGGGGCAGCACCATCTAGAAGTCCTGGGACCTCGGAGACACCATACTGCTGCTATGAAGAGCTACTGCAGCTATGCACAACAATATACCCTGTTCAACTATACCTCTGCCTGGTGTCAGTTCCTGGGTAAGAGGGTTAAAGAGTGCAGTGATGGGGACTGACATCCATATACCATGGGTCTCATCACCGCTGGAGGTGCTGAACCACTGATAAGAAGAACACAGAGATCCACTTAAGCCTGTCCTTGTCTCATTACCATCTATGCAGATGACTCAGTACTCCTGTGAGCCTAACAGGTACCGCACCACACACACAGTAATACATGTGGTCCCTATATGAGATTGGGGGAGGGGGGAACAGTGTTACATGTATACTGTACGATTGCCTGTAACAGCCGTGCATAGAGATGCAGCGTCTCCATGCAACTCATACAAGCTGTTTTTTTTCTATCAGCTATCGTGCATTAGAATTTTAAGAACGATAGCAGGGGGGAATAAAACAGCTCGCGTGATCGCGCATATTTTTGGCCGCACCTACCCAAATGCGCTTCACTTCTTAATGAATCCCGCGTTTGGCTTCATTTTTTTATCGTGGGATTACAAATTTTCCAATCGGGCGCAAAAGCTCACTGCTTGGTGAATTGGCCCCATAGTGTTATCTTCCTGTCCTCTCCGCTCTTCATCAACTTGAGTTAAAGACCTATTATAGGGTTTTGATTGGAGTAACGCTAAGAGATGTAGAATGGCCGTTGTTTTTGCATATAATTAGCTTTGTGGATATGTGTTAGCCCCGGGAAACATCATGTCTGTTCCTGTTTTAGGTAATATCACATTATGAGCCGTGATTTACCGGAGCATTGTGGATCTAACCCTAAGTGTTTCCAAGCGCTTATGAATCAACTTCCTATTAGTCATCTGACCGTATTAAAATGCAATCCATGCCTCTGCCAGCTGCCTCTAATTTCCTTGTCTGTCCCTGAAATAGTGAAAATATTGTCGTACTTCCAATTTAACCTCTTCAGCGGTGGAGGGGCTTTCAACACAACATGTTTTATCTACCTCCCTGCTCAAGCGTTACAAATACTGCTGCTGCTTCCATAAAAGTGCAAGATGTCCGTGGAAAATGGTGTAGGTTTAAAAAGGTTGAAGGTTCATCACACATATTAAACATAATAAAAGCATCTCAACTTTACAGTACAAGTTTACTAGGGTTAACCTAACCCTTCAACAAGCCATTGTATTGCTCCCTAAAGTGATTATTAAACCAGCAACCACCTCCCACATTTTTGTTAAATAAATCGGACTCTCTGGGTCCTGAAAAATGGACCAAGAAAATAAAAATAACACATTAAGATGGCAGAAGGTCATCCAATAGAAAGCTGCCACCATCTGCCCCAATGACTTCACGGATTTCTATTGGCACACAGATCCAGACTGCGTCAACAGCAATACTGATTTCCCAAAAGGGAAATAAACAACAGCAACTTGATAGGTACAGTACATTTCCAATGAACCGGAGTGTCCCCGAAGCTGAGAATTATGTGGCTGACTCCCAAAGGATCTCCAGACTCCTGTTAAAAAACAAAATAGGTATAATGGAATGCTGCTTTATTAGCTTTGAATCTATAGGTCCCCATAGATGTATCACATTCTATTTTAGGCCCTCTAGGGTGATAAATAAATAGTGGTATGTCCTATTGAACTGTAATTAATCTATTTTATGATGCTATACAAGCTGATGTGACATGCTTTCTTGGATTAGCTATAGTTCATTTAACAAGTGTCTATCCTTCCTTCTAAGAGAAGCTACCCCTCTTTGCCTCTAGTAAATGGTCTTTTTTTAAACCCTCTCTCTACCAAGGGACTGCAACGCAATTTAAACCAGACAAGAGTGTAGGGGCTTGGAATAGGCTCTACATTTATGATTTCAGGAGAACTTCGATTTTAATTGGAGAAATCTGATTGTCATTATTGGAGTCAGGAAGGAATGTATTTGTTCCCCTTATGAGACATCATTGAATGTTTTACTGGGTTTTTTTTGTTTGCCTTCCTCCATATTAATATACTGTAAATACAAATATAGAAAGAGTATCTCCATCATCTACATTCAACATAGGTTGAAACTTGATGGATATGTATTTTTTCAACCTCATCTCCTATATAACTACAGTATGTATCTATGTAACAATGTAAATACTGTATGTATCTTGTACCTAAGTACTTATGTACAAGGCTTTCTCAATGCTATGTGTACTGCAGCAGAGATAATATGGATTGTGAATTGGTTAACCGAGACTTTGATCTCTTTGAAGCTGCAGACCAAGCAATATCCTACATCTGAGTTTTCTTTTAATAAATCAGTTCTGTACTATGACAAAAAACTTGTGGAATTATTATTTGTTTTTAAACAACTGAACAACTGAACAAAGTCACATCCACTTCCTCTTCTGAAACAGGCACTGGCACGCCCCTTTTTGAGCCCTGCCCTCTCACTAGCAGTGCACCAGTTGTATCTAGTGACTGCCTGGTCACATGATCTTCCCTACAGAACTTTGCATCTTTGGTCCTCTTTTGCTGCACTGACAGCCATTTAGTGAACCCCCAAGCCGAATCTTCGCTGATGGATCACAGTAGAATGCATCGATCAGCAATTTAGCTAATTACTTATCATTGTGTGGATTGTACTGATACACATATTAACAGGACATTTTTTTTTTTTAAACGGCAACTTGGACTGCTTTACTGAGCTTGTTACCATTGACAGTCAGTAGCAGAAAATGGCCATGGCAAACTTTTCATATATACACCTTACACCGCTCTTTGTATCAAGTAGTATTGGCGTTTAATTGGCATTAATGGATACATTTAGTAAACTTAAATGGTCAGTATTTATGTAATAATCCCCAAAAAACAGGGCATTACTGGCCAATAATGCCTGCTTCTGAGGGGATTATTACTATTATAGATTAAATGTATGCTTTTTTTCATCAATAATATAGACACTTTTGTATAGTTATATTGATTTTTATAAACATGATATTCTACATTTGCTTGAACTTTTATTATTTTTATTATTTTTTTTTTTAACTCTTCTACATTTTCTTTTGTGCTTACACTGTACTTGTTGATTAAAACAAAATTTTAAATATGAAAACAAATTACAGTCCGGCGCCTCTAATCAACATATACATAGTCCAATATACGGTAAAAAGATGGATCAAACGATAAAATAGTGTACACTCCAACGTATCCGGAATAAGCTTCGGTAAATGAATATCTCAGGACATGTGAAAGGAAAATAGAAGATACATAGGGGCTTATTCACTAAACCTCAATAAGTGGCATATAGCACTATAAATGCCCTTATAGTGCGATATTGCCTATGTTGCTGTTTACAAAGCTCAGGGAAATATTGCACTAAAACAGCTTTTTATAGTACTATAATACCCTGGCAAAAAAAAAAAAAGCCGTACGATAAGCCAAAAGATCCTCGGCATTTTTTTTGCCAGAACCTGCTATTCACTAAGCAGTGATAAGCATATCGTACTATATAAACTTGCAATATTTTCTGGCCAGCTACTGGCTGGCGCTAAAGATATTGCAAGATGGATAAAAGTAGTTTCTTTTAGTTTTACTGCACAGAATTGATACCGGAGACCAGCGGGGACTGTGCTAGCAGTTTTTGATTTTTGTGTATAGGGCTGAAAAACATCACATAATTAGTCATAGAGTAGATGCTGCAGGAATCTGCGAAATATCACAACATAGAGATCCAGACCCTGAAATACAGATGTAGCAAGACCTGTTTTCGACACCGTGGCCACCCGCGGGACCGCAACTGGCCTGGTGCCGGAGGATTATCTCCAGTAACGCTGAGGTTTTTCAGCCACGGCTGTGGTGACAATAACTCTTCCTACATCCGTAGGTGTTTTGCTGGGTTAGGCAGCGAGGAAGAGAGATAAATTACAACAGATGAAGCAGGCGTCATTGCTCCCTCTGGCGCGTTGTAGCGGTGCACACACAACGTGCCACCGAGAGAAGCCACCATTGTATTTAAAATAGGCATGTGCGAAAAAGGGGTTTGGCCAACATGTTATTTCACCAGCTGGCATGTGCCAGTGAGTGCAATAACATCTGGTACATCTGTAATTGGAAAATAAGCCTATTTGGTTTATATTAATGAGCTTATTTGCATATGTAAATTGGCTTATTTACAAGGTATTCGTGTGTGTTCACAGGTACAGTATCTCTCCACATGTGTAGATGAGTTTTGGGAGGTATATAAGGCTACTTTACAAATGAGAACTCCTCTCTTGTCGTGTTGCAGATAAAAGCAGTTAATACGTCAAGCCTATTTTTAACCTGCTCTTCTGCCTTCGTAGCTTCCCAATGTGTTGCTTACCCCTCTGGCAAGGAAGGGGTTTAGTATCCACCTTCTTGATACAATTATTTGTGATGTAAGTTGATCTCCTGTTCTATTTCCTATCAGTCTTCTGTTTTATGTCGTGTAAGATTACAGCGGTTCAAAGTGTTCTGTTTCTTATTTTGGACCCTGCTCTCTGCACAGTTAGTTACTACGAGTTGGTAACTCTGGAATATAGCACAGATATTGGTGGCAGTGGCTCTCTATATGCTGACCTCTGACCTCTTGCTGAAGTCTCTTCATTTGGGGCTAGATCATTGCTAGCGTTTATTATTTGCATACAACGCAATCTACGTGGCAGTAGTAAAAGTTTGATAGTACAAGGAGTAACCACACACATCCCAGAAGTTGCACTACTTCTTCATTTACAAACCAGGCGTACCACTTTATTATTTACTAACACAGCAGTACCACTACTTTTTAATTTAGAAACTAAAAATACCACTATTTTCTTATGCACAACCCTACAGTTCCACCTGCCTTTAAAGAAAATGTTCTATTTTGGTCGATCCACATTATCAAAATAAATATGTACCTCTCCATTTTTTTATGCCAATATTGCCCAAAACTCAATAATATTCGCCAACTTTCAGAAACAAATTTCCCACATTTTGTAAATCTTGGGATTAAAGGTATCCTCTTCGATATTCATAGTTGGCAGTTTTTGCCAAAGTTTAATATCTTCTGATTTTTTTTCACTTCCTTTTTGCAAACTTCAGGCAGTCTTAGGTTAAAAAAAAAGAGACTAAAGCTTGAACTTCCACAATCCAGTGTTGCATGTGAACCTAAATAGAATTTAAGTCTCTGATGTATTGTGTACATAGTGTAGGTTTTATTTATTTATTTTTTCATATATACTACCACCCTTAAAACTAAGGCTGAGTCCCCGCTGGTGCTTACTTACATATATAGATATAGATATATGTAAGTCCCCGCTCACGCGGTGTGCGCTGGCACACACGCTCACCTGCGCTCGGCGCTTAGGTAAACAAAAAAATTTATACTTTCCAGCGCATTCAATGCTCTCTCCCCCCCCCCCCCCCGTGCGCGCGCGTAAATGCCAGAACACCCGGCGCTCATGCTTGGAGCGCTCTCCAAGCATGAGCGCGATCAGCGCCAGCGGGGACTCAGCCTAAGCTTTCCGTTTTTGAATCTCATACATGTTATATGTGCTATTGTTGTCATTTGTTTTTTTTTTAGCCTTATAGATTTATACATTTTTCTAACTCATCCAAATAATTTCAACTATTTACAGCACCATTACTCCACTGCAGCTATCATCATAAATGAAGTATACGGTGGTGAATATAGTATATTTATTGGGAAAGACTAAAGGAGCCTAATGTGTGCCCCAAAGGATATTGGTTTTCAATCTGTGTTCCAAGAAAATTAATTGGAATTAGTGGGTATTTTATTATTCCAGAAACATTTTCATTTAATAAAGGAAGACGGTTGAATACCGATAGGTGTAATATGTACCAATATTATAATGAATAGATTATATGCTAGTTTGTTATAAATTAAATGTATACAGTATATGCCCAGTCTCAGTGTTAATCGTTTTAGAAATAAAGGGTACATTTTCGTGCAGAATATAATTTTAAAGGGCTCTCTATGTGGTTGAAGACCCCTGTTTTAGAGGAAAAGAGAAATGTCAGTGGGCTATGATAGAAACATTCTAGTCAATAAGATTCAGAAGACAGGTTTTAGGGAGACAACAATGCTAGCAAGAGGTCTGACAAAGCTACGCAAGCAAAACCCTTGCCCGGCCACGAGTTGCTGCGATGACGTCAGCTTGGAGCAATCAACTGGAGGCATTGCTTTATACTCTACATACTGTAGTCTGTACTGTAGTCATTGGCAGATCAAGCTCATTCAGAGTTTTCGGAGTTATTAATGGCTGCTAAAGCAGCATGAAACCCGCAAACTTATACATACTGGGAAAGCAATGCATATGAGACTTCCTTCAATAAGGATACACAAAACACATTATGGTGGGTTAAAAAGTGACAAAAACCCTCCATCGTATAGTGTACAGCAAATAAAAATACCACTTGTGAGCATATTCACGTCTCAAACAGGTCTGCAACCCTGCTTTTCACCATTAACCTCTTAGTATACCGTGCTTCCATTGCAGCTGGGGATTCTGGGAAATGACATGCAAATGAGCACTCCCAGTGTGTCACTTTTTGCTTCCTATCCATTTTAACATGGAGCCCTATAAACTTATGCCTGCCGTCTTACACCGGTTTTTCACACATAGCTTCTCCATTTTGGCTTTATTTTTGTTAAATAAATCATGACACGGTGTAATATGTCATGTGTTGTTGTTCATCTGAGGTTGTATTTACCTAATTTTAAGACCTGCTAAGGAACAGATGATTGTTATTATGTCCTGATATGTAAAACCATGGAATTCCAAGAGGGTGTACTTTCTTTTTCACACAACTGTATATAGATAGATATATAATAGATTGATAGACTGATAGACTGATAGACTGAAAGACTGATAGACTGATAGACTGATAGACTGATAGACTGATAGACTGATAGACTGATAGACTGATAGACTGATAGACTGATAGACTGATAGACTGATAGACTGATAGACTGATAGACTGATAGACTGATAGACTGATAGACTGATAGACTGATAGACTGATAGACAGATAGACAGATAGACAGATAGACAGATAGACAGATAGACAGATAGACAGATAGATAGATAGATAGATAGATAGATAGATAGATAGATAGATTGATTGATTGATAGATTGATAGATTGATAGATTGATAGATTGATAGATTGATAGATTGATTGATAGATTGATAGATTGATAGATTGATAGATTGATAGATAGATACACACACAGCATGATACCTTTGATATTATTTTCTACCCGCCTATGAAGGAAGTAAATTTACTATTGGTCACTAGTCTGGTTTTTGGAATTTGGCGCTTTATTTTTTTTAGGCACACATTTGTACTATTTTCGTTTTTGACTGCCCTTATTAGACATATCCTTTTTTTCCAAACTGCTATTTTTCTGTGCTGATCTATTTTAGAGTTTTTTTTTTGTGTATGTTTTCTCCTATTGGGAGTATTTTGCATGACACTCTCTCCCCCCCTCTCCCATACTTCCTCCTACTGTACAGACCCACAACATTCCATACATTGCAATAACCACAAAACACGGAGCTGGACGTGAAACGGAGACAGCTTTTATTGAACCATAAATATATTTAACATTAGTCAAGCCAACTTTTATCCTGCCAGAGTACCCAACCTGTCACTCAGCCATCAGCGCACGACCATCGCCACATCAATCCAGCCAGGTACCGCCCAGCACTCTGGCTCCTCCCAGATTAACCAAACCCAGCTGAGGAAGCTCCCTGTACCCACCGCCCAGCACATATAGTAAATGCACTGACTCTGAAAACCGTGAATTAAAAGCAGGAGGGTCTGGTTCAAACCCACGTCAGCTTCTTGTGACCTTGGGCAAGTCACTCTATCTCCTTGTGCCTCAGGCACAAAAATAGATTGAAGCTCTATGGAGCATGGACTCATACCTGCAAAAATTCTATTTACAGCGATGTGTACACTGTCAGGGCTGTACAAGAAAAATATATTATATTATTATTAGGTGGGCCAAGCAGTTCTCATCTGCCATCAAATTGTATGTTTGTAGATTTCATTCGAATGCTGCTGAACACTTCTCTAGCACTGGGAAGATAACTTCCCAGCATATTGAATAGCGGTCAAAATCTATGACATAACTCAATACCACAGCAAAGACTACATCTGTTGCTACCATTGGGCAGACACAAGTCCATTTCTAATTCCATCCATTTTTGTAAGATTTGTCTATAACTTCAGTATCCGAAGAGTTTAAGCATGATAGCAGTAAGATCAAGGCGTCTCATTTCAAAATTCTAAACATGAACCAGAAGCCTAGGGAAAAGCTTTGCGTACTAACGAAGTTAATCTTAAATTGCTTAAAAGCTACAGCAGACCATTTCAAGAAAAGTTAAGTGATCGAGTTGCGTTTTCTCTTTCCTCCTGGACTGCCTCTGTGATTAAAGATGCCTTCCAATGGGATACAGTGAATCGCATGACTGTAAATGCATTGCATATGCCTCAAAGGGTAGAGGATAATTTCATTTTGCTCCGAAATTACCGAATTGGGCTAAAGCCAATGAGTTAACTTGAATTCCTAATGTGTTGGATGCAAAAAAAAAGCAAAGAGAAAATGTAAGAAATGAACCCTCCCTCAAAAAAATGATACAAATTCCGTCTTGGAACGCTGAGCCTTTTCAAATCCGTTTGCGTGTTTCGTAAGCTGGTGGCTTTTTTTTTAATGCCTCTCCAATCTGATTTTTTTATGCTTGGGAAGAGACAAATAACAGCCCTGTTTAAAATTGGTACAGTGTTGTATTGTATGTCTTTATTTACATGTGTTATTTATTGAACTGATGCATCAATAAAATCCATAAGTAGCAATAGAAAAGTCAACTGTTTTGATAAGTTAGGACAAAAGTTATTTCATAAAACAAACTCCTTTTCTGAATAATAATTATGCCTTTTCATTGTATGGCCTTCAAATTGATTTCAGCTTGTGACTACATTGATTTATTAGCAATATCATGGAACTATTCGATCCCTTTTAAAGAACCTGTCTTGTATCCTTGTCTTAATTATATTGAGGGGTTTTCATTGTGTCTGTCTCAAGCAGCTTTCTATTCAGTTACTGTATTACCTCAAGACAAAAAAAATGGGGTAAAAAAAAACTCAATACAAGAAAAAAAAAAAAAAAAAAAATATATATATATATATATATATATATATATATATATATATATATATATATATATAGGAAAACACAGGGGGTGCCCAGTGCTACATCCAAATGACAAAACATACATGGTAATAATTACAAGAAATGATGCTTCAATACTAATAACATTGCTAATGCTAATAATAAAATATGTTTTTTTAGTTAGAAATTTTGGCCAAAACATCATAAGCTTGCACACCAAACGTCAAGGTAAACCATAATAAGTGCAAGTCCTACACTACACTGCATTTGTTCCCAATACCTCTGTATGAGGGGGAAGAACCATAATAGATTCATTACCTGCAGCAAGATGAGACAATCCACCATTAAAAAGGGGGAGTTGACGTGTAGTGTAGGACTTGCACTTATTATGGTTTACCTTGACGTTTGGTGTGCAAGCTTATGATGTTTTGGCCAAAATTTCTAACTAAAAAACCATATTTTATTATTAGCATTAGCAATGTTATTAGTATTGAAGCATCATTTCTTGTAATTATTACCATGTATGTTTTGTCATTTGGATGTAGCACTGGGCACCCCCTGTGTTTTCCTATATTCATGTGCCACAGCCCAGTTGCACTCTATGTGGCATTACATATAGTCAATATTAGGAGGGTGTGGGCGTTTGAGCTGGCTGGGTTTGTGTGTTTAATTAATTTCTGACTGGTATCAGTTGTATGGAGGTTGTGGCACCTCCCCCAGAGCTCACGTCAACTCCCCCTTTTTAATGGTGGATTGTCTCATCTTGCTGCAGGTAATGAATCTATTATGGTTCTTCCCCCTCATACAGAGGTATTGGGAACAAATGCAGTGTAGTGTAGGACTTGCACTTATTATGGTTTACCTTAACGTTTGGTGTGCAAGCTTATGATGTTTTGGCCTAATTTTCTAACTAAAAAACCATATTTTATTATTAGCATTAGCAATGTTATTAGTATTGAAGCATCATTTCTTGTAATTATTACCATGTATGTTTTGTCATTTGGATGTAGCACTGGGCACCCCCTGTGTTTTCCTATATTCATGCGCCACAGCCCAGTTGCACTCTATGTGGCATTACATATAGTCAATATATCAGGAGGGTGTGGGCGTTTGAGCTTGCTGGGTTTGTGTGTTTAATATATATATATATATATATATATATATATATATATATATATATATATATATATATATATATATATATACTGTATGTGTGGCCAACACAGTAACAATAGTCAGATTCAGGAAATCTGTAACAAAGTAGAGCTCCACTTACAGTAAAATTGTCAACAAGTGCAACTTTATTCAAGGAACATTGAAGAACACAATGTTTCAGGTCCTATCTCAGGATCTTTCTTTGCCTGATGATGCTGGAGAAGAGGTTATCATCGCTTACTGAAAGGCCCCGAGTGCTGACCTGAAACGTTGTGTTCTTCAATGCTCACAATGTTTTAGAGAGAACCAATAAGGTTTCTGTGCTCGAGCTGTCTGTAAAAAGAGAGAACCTCGCTCAACCTAATAATGCAAGAAAGTTGGGCAGCGGGTGCAACCTAAGAGGTAACTGAAAACAGTAAGAATGTACTATGGACATAACCCAAAGAGTAATCCTATACTGTATATGGTGAACACCACAAAATATTAAACTGCAGGATAATTGATAGTATTTAATAATTAACTTTTATTAAAACGTGGTACAGGAATGATGCACCATAAAATCAGTTAGGTCTTGGACATGACGATGACGATTATCCTGCAGTTTAATATTTTGTGGTGTGATTTTCCCTCCTAGGCTGTGTCCAGAGTCAGCACTTAGGTGCTGACCCGTGCTGAGGTGCGCGGACGCTTCTCAGACCTACGCTTCCGCACGGTTGCGGAAGCGTGCGCGAGCCCCTGCTAAAGCCGCTCTCATTGCGGCTGCAGGGGCTCGCGCACGCTTCCGCAACCGTGCGGAAGCGTAGGTCTTATTCAAATGATAGATTTTCGCGCTCACGGGAGCGCAGGGCCGGGCACGTGAGCGGTTAGCCCAATGAGGGCGAACCAGCCCTGTGACGTCACAGGCCCCTCCCCCCCCGACACGCCCCCGGATGGCGCGTGGACCAAGGCCAGGGAAAGCACACGCTTTCCCTCAGCCTCCGCACGCCTCTGCACGGCTGCAGTCCTATGGACACAGCCTTACTGTTCTTCAATGTTCCTTGAATAAAGCTGCACTTGTTGACAATGTTACTGTAAGTGGAGCTCTACTTGTTACAGATTACCTGAAACTTTTTTTGCCACTTGTATTAACCTCCACATCTGCTTGGGAGGCTTCTCCATGCATTAACTGCCCTTTCAGTGAAGGACTTCCTTACATTTTCCTGAGTTTCCTCACCCTCCAAGTTCAGAGCTTGGACGTCTTGTTCTAGCATTGTGCTTTCCCAAAAAGTAAACAGGGTGTGGAAGTCTCACCCACTTCAATAGCAGTATTCTTATGCCAGAGCAACATCTCCAGCCTTATTTCGATCTTTATAGAATTCCCTTCCAGATATGATTTGTTGGGCAGGCTTTAGGAAACCAATTTCTGGAGATTAATGACAGATATTTCTCTCAAGCGGAAACCTTCCTTTCCGACACATCGCTCACCTCAAAACTATTCCAGTTTTGGAGGGCACATCAAACCTTCCTGAAAAGCTTTTTAATTAATGGCAAATGTTCTGTAGCAACGGCTAATACTCTATTCGTTGTCATATTTATTTATAGCGAAGCTGTGACATATGGTATTGCGTCTTAATAATTTTATGCATGACCTTTTTATCTGTACGGTTTGAATTAGTGCAGCTTAATATATCAGCGGGTGTTGCAAAGAGAAAGACACACAGTTCAAAGCAGAGTCTGTGAATACATAGCTTGTTTTTTGTTTCTATTAAAACAGTATTGGAATATTTAGCATAATTTGTTTTGTTTTTTAATTAAAACACAAGCTAAGAATGATGTGGGAATTCATAAAGGTTTATTGAAGTTAGTGCACAATGCTGAGAAAATGTCCTGGTGGAATATATTTAGGGACATAAGAACTAGGGGGGCTATGCACTAAGCAGTGAGCTTTTGCGCCCGATTGGGAATTTTTGACTCACCCGATACAAAGTGAAGCCAAACGCGTGATTCATGAACAAGTGAAGCGCATTTTGGTCCGGGCGGGCAAAAACATGCCAGATCGAGCGAGCTGCTTCCCCCCCCCCCCCCCCCCTGCAATCGTGCTTAAAGTTATACAGCGCGATAGCTGATAGAAAAAAAAGCAGCCTGTAAGAACTGCATGGAGACAGTGCGTCTCCATGCACGGCTCTTACAGGCGATCGTGAATTATCAATATACATTTTAATACTAGTGTACATGTGCAGGGGGTTTTCTGAGCTGAACCGCTTTGGTTTCAGCCTGGGGACCCCCTACTTCATGAGATACAGGCCCTGTTATGGGGTGCCGGTATCCCCTGTGCTTTTAAAGCTCTTGCGTCACGTGACCAGGGGATTTAAATCCTGCAGGGAATACTGGCACCCCATAACGGGGTCTTTATCTAATGAAGTTGGGGGTCCCCGAGGCTGAAACCAAAGTGGTTCAGCTCAGGAGACCCCCTGCTCACACACACTATTAGAAAAATACATTAAAGCAACTTGATTACCTTAGCGGCAATCCGGTAAGGCAATAACATACAATACACAACACACCCACCCAATATACATTGCAATACACAACACACCCACCCCCTGAGCCCCAACAACCCCTATACCACCTAACATACATAAACTATATATAAATATTTTTTTATGCACAGGAATTAGACTATAGGCCAGCGGTGGCCCTCGGGTGTTCCCCGCGGGTGTCCGGGTCCCCAGGTGGTCCCCGTAGGTGTCCAGGGGTCCCCGCTTGCCTGCGGTACCAATCCTGTGCCCCCCAAAAAAACATACTTTTAAATAAATACATCGCCCTCTAACATATACAGTACAATAATGGACAAAATTACTATTATCCACATATAGATAATAGTGCACTTGTCTATTTAATATACAGCATTAAGCAGCATAAATAAAGTGAATAAATCTTGCACTCACCCCTGCCAGGCTGCCACAATGAAGGGCGTCCTCATCCTCATCACCGTCTATGTCCTCCGTTGCCACAAACAATACATAACATAAACAAAATTTAAAAAAAAAATCTAATGTCCCCTAACCCCTTAATCACCTTAGCGGTTAGTAACCGCTATAGTAATTAAGGGGTTAACCCACCCTCTGCCACTACCCACCCAGGAGGCCTAACCACCCTCCCCAGGCAACGACCCTCACCCTTCACCCATTCATTGGTACTGTGGGTAAATCATGCTCATATAATATGGGCTTGATTTACCACTACAGAAAGAAATGGTGACGGAATAAAAAAACAGGCCCAAATCAAAAACATCACATAGCAAAATAAAACACCAATGCCAATAAAACAATTGAATGGCACAGATACAGATGAAGAAGAAGAAGACCCCAAAATTGGATTACAAATTACAGATTAAGAAAAAGAAAGAAGAAAAGGATTTTGGATTTATTTTATCTGTGGCTTGTTGCTGTTTGGATACTACAGTAGACATCAGTACATCTCTCTTTTTTTTTACATACAGTGTATGGCCTTCTTTAATTTGGCCTTTTCAATATGGTCCGTTTGCGAATGCACAGTCGCTTTAAGGATAACGTTTTCCTTGAGATTCATTACTGTTTACTGCACCGACACACTTTATTCGAGCAAATAACCAGTATGTACCTGGCAGATACCTGGAATGCGCCGCTCCTCACCTCTGACAAGCCCCGTTGCGTTTGCCTTCCCAGCCTGGGTTCATGCCTGGCTGACGGGCGGCTGATCTGTTAAATTTTAATGATTAGGATTTAATAGGCTGCAATGCTTTGCGTGTCTACCAGATGGCATAAATTCATGAATTGTAATGCAGTATATATATATATATACTGTGCAGTATTGCAGCCAGCGGGAATAAAATGCTTCAATCCCTGCCTGGAAAATAACCCAATGCACTCGGGCAGAAAACAGTCACAAACCTCAATACACCCGGGTATACCCGAATTCGTGGGACTAGCCGAGCTCGAATAAAGTGTGTCGCCAGTGTACTCTAAACCATTTTTTTATTTTTTGATTCATTGATGGTGGCAGAGTTTGCATTGCTGCAACTCCCCTATATCCAATTTTATATAGACTGTTGCTACTTGCATTTTTTGTATCAACTTTTTTGTGTCAACGTTTTATATCAATATAAAGTTACATCTTTGTATCTAAAGCCCTCTCCCACATTAAACCTTTCTCACTTTCTGCCCCGCACCTCTGGAATGCCCTTCCCCTCAATACCTGACTAGCACCCTCTCTAACCACCTTTAAGACCCACCTTAAGGCACATCTGCTTAAAGATGCATATGAATAGCACTGGATAATCCTGGACACATGATACATAAAGCTTGGCCCCCTGCAGACGCACTTACTAGAATTCCCTCCTACTGTCTCTGTACGTTCTCCTACCTACCAATTTGACTGTAAGCTCCTCGGGCAGGGACTCCTCTTCCTTAATGTTACTTTTATGTCTGAAGCACTTATTCCCATGACCTGATTTATATTATTTGTTATTTATATGATATGTATTACTACTGTGAAGAGCTATGTACATTTATGGCGCTATATAAATAAAGACATACAATACAATACAGTACAATACATCTGAGCAACATGACCAGCAGCAATGGAGACAAAGTGTTATGTTATGTTTGAACAATATTCAGTATGTTTGCTCATATTTAGTATGTTTTCATATATTGGGTATAATAATGATTTAGATATTTAACTTTGGTATGCAGTCAGTTTTTTAAGCTGTTTGCTTTTAGGTCACCGCTGCACCAGTTTGGCACACTATTATGAGGATGGTGGTGTTCATGATTGATGCAGTTTGCAATCTGGTATTTGTTTACAATCTTAAGGTGTATAGGGTTAACTTTATCACTGTGTTTATTGGTGTGATCTTAGATACACCCACACAACTCAATTATGTAATTTTTATGGGTGGTGATTAATCACGCCCTCCTTGTCTGTATCATGTAAAGCAATTCACTTTAGTCACAGATATAAGGAGCATTGTATGCACACCACGTTATCTTGACAAAGATCAGTGTACTGGACTGAATTCTTTTTTTTTTTTGTATTAAGACTTCTGAAGTGCCAGTTCATCTAGTTTTAGGAGGATGTGTCCTCATCCTATCAGTGATGTCTCTGCTATAATTGTAATACAACCAAATTGGACAAACGAAATGTACAATTCGAGTGGGGATTTATAGGCTTCCCAAGCCTGCAAGGCAGCAGGTTCCATAGCCTGCAAGGCAGCAGGTTCCATAGCTTGCAAGGCAGCAGGTTCCATAGCCTGCAAGGAAGCCGGTTCCATAGCTTGCAAGGCAGCAGGTTCCATAGCCTGCAAGGAAGCAGGTTCCATAGCCTGCAAGGTAGCAGGTTCCATTGCCTGCAAGGAAGCAGGGCATCACTACCTGCAAGTGAGTAGGTTCCCAAGGGGCTGGTCTGTGGAATAGCTGGGTCTCTCGTCCCTGTATCAAAGCCAAGAACGTTTTGTTTTGTTTAAAGGTGTATGCTGTTTTTGTTAGATCTTTTGCACTGCTAACCAAAGTGTATTGTAACCCGTTTCCAAAGTCTGGCAAATAAAGGACTTTGTTTTGGAGAGAAACTACCAGGTGGACTCCTCACTTACCCTAGCTACAGTAGAAGGCCACCCGTCACAGTTCCCTATAAATACTCTGCTATATTTTATATATTTTGAGTACACACCCACACACATAAGAACATTGATAAGAGGGATAGAAGGAATATCAAAGATATACAATTATGTATAGTTCCATAGAAATGTGTTTCAAATAAAGCAGCCTGTGCAGAGTAAACTTTATCATGCCGCAATAAAATATTATGGGCAAGAGCATCAAACTGCCAAATACACAAAGGGTCCAATACATAAGCGTTCATAAGCCACTTATCGGCCAAAATTCCTACTGCTATTCAGTATGCCTCGATAATACTATGGGCGATAAAGGCATGAGTCGCCATAAATTTCAGCCGTCATAAAAAATCGCCAGGTGAGCGGCATTAAGCCACTTATCTGCAGGTTCTGAAACTCGTAAATTCTAGTAGTCGCAATTAGGTTATCGAGGCCAATCGAGGCTTATCACGGCTCTAGAATGGCGAGTTTCTCCCAAAATCCTCACGCCAGAAAAAGTTGGCGTGAGGCTGGTGAGAAGCTGCTGAGAGGCGACGATACAGGACTTACAAAAAAAAAAAAAAAATGCTTTTTTTTTTCTGCATCAGATTGATGCCAGGAGTCTCCGGAGCTGATATCCATTAATATCAGCACCGGGGACACCCGGAATGAATCCCATGTATTAAAAATGCATTTACAGACAACTTCATTACCTTAGCAGCTAACCGCTAAGGCAATGAATGGGTTACCCCCTCCCATTACCCACCAAGGGCCAAATACCCCCCTCACCCACCCCTGCTACCCACAATAAACACTAATACCCACCTCCTCTACCCCCACATGATTGATATAAGAGGCTGCGGGTGTATTCAGGTGGTCCCCGTGGGTGTCCAGGGGTCCTCAGTTGGTCCCTGCAGTTGTCTGGGGGCCCTCGGGTGCGACCCATGGGGGTCTGGGGGCCCTCGGGTGGTCCCCGCGGGTGTTCTGGGGTTCTCAGGTGGTCCCTGCTGGCCTGCGGTAACAATCCTGTAGCCAAAAAAAAATGTGCAATGCATTGAAATAAATACACCTTCTGCCCCCCACCCCCCAACACACACAGTACAGTAATTGGGCAAAATAAGTAGTATCCAAATATGGATAATAGCTCATTTGCCCATTATAAAATAAAAATTTTGCCAGCATAAATAAAGTAAATAAACCTTTCTACTTACCTCTGCCGTCATAAACGGCATCCTCATCAGCATACTCCAGGTCCACGTCCTCCATTGCCAGAAAGAATACAAGAAAAAATAAAATCTAATGGCCCCTAACCCCTTAATCACCTTAGCGGTTAATAACCGCTATAGTAATTAAGGGGTTAACCCACCCTCCCCCGCTACCTACCCAGGAGGCCTAACCACCAACCCCGGGACCACTATACCCACCCTGTAACCATTGATTGGCATAGTGGTACATCATACCCATATAATATAATATAGCAGTCAATGGTCACCCTAATAAAAAAGCATGAAAACCAAAAATACACAATAATAAAAGATATACACAAGCACCTAAACACCACAATTAAATAAATAAAAGCACTAGCAAACCATTTAAATAAATAAAAGCACTAGCAAACCATTTAAATAAATAAAAGCACTAGCCCCTGCTTATCTACACTAGTATTAACATTTTTAATAAAATACATTAATTTCGGTGGGATTTGTGCCTGGAGAGGCAGCTCTCTCTGCAGCTGAAAGAAATCATCGGGTAAGGCCTTTTCACGTCGCCAGCTACTCGCCCCAGTTTGGGAATTTTGTTATCACAAGTAATCGAGGCTTTCTGAATACCGTGATAGCAATGCTCAAAAAACAGACTATTTAAATGGCCTGGTGATATTTTTTTAATGAACACTTATAGCATGGGCTCCAAAGTCTTCCAAATGTTGGCAACACCAGAAGCTGCAGCGACGTTTAGCCACATCTGCTTGGTGTCAGGAACATGCACGAAACACAGAGACGGTCAACAGATATGCACTACTTGGGTCACTTTATGTACCAATTTATTGTATGATGTTTGAGAAACTGGAATATGATTGGATGGGAAATGTGAATAGACCTGAGTGTTTTTATATTTGCCTTTATTGTAGTTTGTAAAGTCTGCTTTTACCACTGTGTTAATCTCTAGAACTAACTTCAACTGCAGACCTATTGCAACACAGCGTCATTGTTGCATGTCAAGTAGGTCTCGCTATTGACCCAAGTTAAGTCTAAAGCTGCAATGTTATCGGGTACAACACAGCCTGCAACGCATCAGAGAGGTTTTGTTTATTCACTGGCAGGCATGTTTAAGACATCCCAGCTTATCTGAAGCCTCTCACTTATACAGAGGAGAAAGGCACACTAATTTGTTGAATGTTAGCTGTGACATTTGGCTTTAACCATCACAATCTCATGATTAATTCCCCATATGGAAGTGTAACGTGAGATGCAATGAACCCAGTTGTAAACACGCACAGTTGAACACGAATTCAGCTGTGACCTAAGTAGCTTAAGTAGTACAAAAGTGGACTCCTTGGTGGAGATATGTACAAGAGCTATAAACAAGGCTGACCCTAGAGATACAAGCTCAGTGTTACTGGTCCATTATAAGTGCTTCTTGGCTTTTGTATACGCCCTTTGTTAATAGGTTTGTAATAAAGACCAGGATGACATGGAAGGAGACAAACAATAAGGATAAGCCTGAAACCATTACCATAAATCATTAGAAGACACTTGTCTTTGGGATTCCCGGGCAAGGTATTTCTTGAGTTGATATGAAAGCAGTTTTCTAAGAGTTATATCCCCACTCTGCTGCAGAGTAAAAAATGCAAGTTGAAGGCACTTCACATACAACACAGTTGAAATGTTACCTAGGGCAAGTGAAATAGCACTGGCTTCCAATATCAACAATCTGTAAGCATGTGTAGGTCTATGTATATCTTTTTACATGTATGTGTGTGCATGCGTTAGGGAATTAGGGAATTAATGCAGTTGGGTTTAAGAGCATCAGGTGCTGCATTAAGAGTAAGCAGTAGAGAGAAGTGAACTTTGTCGCTCTTGGTTTTTTTTTTCCAAAAGTTAGATTTTTTTCCCTTCCAAAAGTTAGATTTTTTTCCCCCCAAAAGTTAGATTTTTTTTACGTTTGAAAAAAAAAAAATGCAAATTTCACAAGGTTCACAAATTTAGGTGAAAAGTTTGCACATCTCTACTCAACAGCTATAAATGGCGAAGGACACAGCAAACCCTTCTTAATGAAGAGGTGAATGGATGGTTTTAAACTGTGCAGGTAATAAGGAGTATGGAGCACCAAGCATTTCCATTTACTGTACCAGTGCAAAATACTACTATTTGGGGGGCGGGGGAAAGTTAACATAACAATTTTTATTTTATTTTTAAAAAAACATTAATTTGTATAAAAAAAAAAAAGTGTTTTTAAAGCATAATCCTTTCCAAAGTGATGTCTAGAAAAAACATTGCTCCATTCTCTTGAATTCAGTAACCGTGCCACTACGTTTGAAGAGGTAATCCATTAGGTTTTTTCATTTTTCATTTTCTTATACAGGATTGAATCAGGGGGTCTCCGGAGCTTAACCCCATTTATTTCAGCTCCGGGGATTCCCTACTTCTGGAGATATTCACCTCCGTAGCGGATGTTGGTAGTCGCTCCACTCAGCGAGCAGGGTTCACATTATGACGGATTTTCAAATCTCCCGCGTCCTGCGGGCCAATAGGAAGCCATGACATCACCTGATGCAGCTTCCTATTGGCACATATGCCAGAGGCTTTAAACTGCAGAAAAATGCAGAGTGATACTGGCACCCCCTTCAGAGGAAAGTATTTCTGGAAGCAGGGTGTCCGCAGAGCTGACATTAATGGGGTTCAGCTTCGGAGACACCCTACATCAATATTGTATTTTTTAATTTTTTAAACTGATTATAACTGTTTTTTTTTAATGATGCACGGGCACGCGAAGTTTTTTTGTTGCGCCCCCACCCCGCGTCATTTGCTGCGCGTTTCCATGACAGCGCTCACGTCACATGACCCTGATGCCGCGTTGTCATGGTGACGTGACCAGAAGCCCTCTGAATCCCGGTAAGTTGAGGTTTCGGAGACCTCGCGCGGTCCCCCGGCATTTAATTTAAATGCCTCGGGGAAGAGCGCGAGGCCTCTGCAACTGCCCGCGCACCCCCAGAAAAATCCCGCGCACCCCAGTTTGCGCACGGCTGGATTAGGGGATGCTACTCCAAATTTTCCAAACTAATCATTGTTAGCGTAGTCATTTGCATCTTTTCCTCCCTTTTGACTTTATTTAGCAGCTTGTACAATCACGTGTACCAGGCTTATGTGTCCTTTTGGAATTTCTTTTAATTACGGTTTATGTTCCGTCTACAGCTTTGAGAAACTGCAGAATTCATGACCTTTTCTAATTAAATTTTAATGAGAACAATATGATTCACCCTCTTTATTGCACCGTCCATGAATAGAAACACTGCAATGCCTTTGAAACCATCTAAGTAGCTTTAATTATTTTTTTGGGGCGGGGCAGGGGAGGCGATGAATTATTGTAACCCTTTCCGTGACAGAACCTCCATTTCAAGAGAGTGCAAAGGACATTCTGCTTGCTGTGTATGGTGCTTTGCAAAGTGTTTTCAGAATGATGCTAGAAAAGTATTTTTGGGCACGCGGCTCCAGGTCCAAACATCAGTCTTTTAAGGTTTTTGTTGTTGTATTTGAGTATTTATAGGATGATTTAGAGAAGGGGTTAACTGGTGCAGAATTTTAATGGGATGCCCCAATATCTGCATTTCAGACACTTTAATTTGCCAGATCTGAAATATATATAAATATATATATGCAATACGATACCGTGTTTGAGACGAATATCAAGGGGCAGCACTCCAAAAGGTAGTCAAAAAAATTATTTGTATTATCAAGACATCATATCCAACGCTTCGGTCCTTCGTGCGGGACCTTTCTCATCACCTTGAGAAAGGTCCCGCACGAAGGACCGAAACGTTGGATATAATGTCTTGATAATACAAATAATTTTTTTGACTACCTTTTGGAGTGCTGCCCCTTGATATTCGTCTCAAACACGGTATCGTATTGCCTATTTATTCTATATAGGATTTGCACCCATCATCTTGATTTTCCCGACGGAGTGCCTACTGTTCTTGTTTATTCGTTAAAATATATATATATATATATATATATATATATATATATATATACACACAGCTGAACCCAGTTATAGCGCGACCCGTTATAACGCGGTTTTCACGTGGATCCCGTTTAAAAAAAAAAAAAGTTACTTTTTTTTTATTTTGCACACTGCACACTGCACACTGCACACTGCACACACTCTCAGCACTCACTGCACACTGTACACTGCACACACTCTACACTGCACACACTCTACACTGCACACTGCTCACAGCACACACTGCACACACTCACTGCATACTGCACACACCACACACTTCACTGCACACACTCCCAGCACTCACTGCACACTGCACACACTCTCACTGCACACTCTCACTGCACACACCTCACTGCACACACTCCCAGCACACTGCTCACTGCACACACTCACACTGCACACACACACTGCACACACTCACACTGCACACACTCCCAGCACACTGCTCACAGCACACACTCTCACTGCACACTGCTCACAGCACACTGCTCACAGCACACAGCACTCACTGCACACTGCTCACAGCACACTGCTCACAGCACACACAGCACACTCTCACAGCACACAGCACTCACAGCACAAAGCACTCACAGCACACTCTCACAGCACACAGCACTCACAGCACACTCTCACAGCACTCAGCTCTCACAGCACACAGCACCCTCTCACAGCACACTCTCACAGCACACAGCACTCACAGCACACTCACAGCACTCTCTCACAGCACACTCTCACAGCACTCACAACACACTCACAGCACACTACACCACACTTCCCACTCCCTACCTTTGGTGTCGGCTGCTGAGATCGGAGCGGAGCTGGCATCAGGAGAAGGGGGGGTGTCGGGAGCAGGGGGGTGTCGGGAGGTGGGGGGTGAGTGAGGAGCAGGCTGGGACTTGGAGGGCCGCGTGGGCTATGCCGCGGAGGGCCGGTAGGTGTGGGGGCCTGGGGGGGGGGAAGGAAATGGATGCCGGTGGTGGGAGGTAAGGAGCAGGTTGCGTCTGGATTCGCCGTTGCTAGGGGACATGTAGGGCTTCCGGCCACCTCTTCCTTCCTTCCCTCCTCACTCCCTCCCTCCCGATCACGCGCGCGGCGGCCATTTAAAAAAAAAATAGCGCGACCCCGGTTCTAGCGCGATCGGATTGGGTGGCCCCCGAGGACCGCGCTATAACGGGGGTTTAGCTGTATATAGCAACTGTAAATATTCCTGTATGTTCATTTGCATGTCTAAGACAGGTCTGCAACCCTGTCTTTCACCATTATCACCCAGCACACAGCACTTCCACTGCAGCAAGGGATTCTGGGAAATGACATGCAAATGAGCATACAGTGCCACCTTTTCTCTCAAGCTCCTATTACAGACCAACCCTTAAGCCAATGTATGCTGCTTTAAACACAGCTATTAAGCAAAAGCTGGGGTGAGATGCAAAGCCAGTAAACCCACTTACAGACATGTTTCAACCTTGATGGGTATCATGAGTGTGAGGTTGGTTGCTGGCTCTGCTGGTTTGAGATTAAGAGTAGGTATTCACCACACTTATTAAGGTTATGGTGGGTAAAAAAATGTCTGTGAGTGGGTTTACTGGCTTTGCATCTTACCCCAGCCTTTGCTTAAAAGCTGTGTTTAAAGCAGCATACATTGGCTTAAGGGTTGCTCTGTAATAGGAGCTTGAGATAAAAGGTGGCACTGTGTGCTCATTTGCATGTCATTTCCCAGAATCCCTTGCTGCAGTGGAAGTGCTGTGTGCTGGGTGATAATGGTTAAAGACAGGGTTGCAGACCTATCTAAGACATGCAAATGAACATACAGGAATATTTACAGTTGCTATATGCTTTACTGTGAAGGGTTTCTGTCACTTTTTTTACCCACCATAACCTTAATAAGTGTGGTGAATAAACACACACACACACACACACACACGCCCAGTCACCACGCACGTGTGCATTTTGGCCACTGTCGACTGTTTACCTGCGGAAGCGTCCCCTGATCTCCGTCTTCTTCTGTAAATTCAGCTTTTCTCCTGGCAGCTCATTAAAATGGCCGCTATGGCAACGGGACGCTATGTGACATTGTGATGTCACACGGAGCCACGTTACGCGATGCCACGTGAGACATCACTGCGTACCGTTGCCATGGCAACGCGGTGTCATTTGACATCACGTGGCCATTTTAACTGGTGCTGCAGGGGAAAAAAGATGAATTTGCAGGGGAGAAGACAGAGAAGCCCACACCACGCTGGCAGGACCCATAGTCGGACCCCGTGGCAGGATATATATATATATTATAGATATTTAAGGTTCCTAGTTAGAGATGGGCGAAAGTGTCAAAATCCATTTTGTGGAATTACCTCAGCTTTCCATTCAAAATCCGTTCTGCAGTGTAAAATCTGGCGCGGATTATTCCAGGTTCAATTTGTGCAGATAAAAAAATGCCATTGGATACAATCGCTGGTGGATTTTACCAATCCGCACATTTCCGCAATCGCTGGTGGATTTTACCAATCCGCAAATTCTGCAATCGCTGGTGGATTTTACCAATCCGCACATTCCGCAATCGCTGGTGGATTTTACCAATCCGCACTTTCCACAATCGCTGGTGGATTTTACCAATCCGCACATTCTGCAATCGCTGGTGGATTTTACCAATCCGCACATTCTGCAATCGCTGGTGGATTTTACCAATCTGCAAATTCCGCAATCGCTGGTGGATTTTACCAATCCGCACATTCTGCAATCGCTGGTGGATTTTACCAATCCGCACATTCTGCAATCGCTGGTGGATTTTACCAATCCACATGCAGATTGCTGAATCCGCAGATTGATTCTTAAAATTCACCTGCGGATTGAGGAATCCGCGGATTGTATTGTCCGAATCTGAAAAAGATAAATCATCCTTTTTGAGATGGATTTGCGGACCAAATGAACCAGCCAATCCGTGGTGGATCCAAATACGCCCCAAAAAATTGCCCGCCTCTACTCCTAGTGAGACAATGTATTAAGTGTTCAAGGTATAATCTCGGGTGCTACCAGTTTAGTGGCTTGTTGGGTTCACTGTGTACACACATAGTCATAAACAATATATAGCAATACTATAAAGAGTTTGTAATCTAATAATAGGACATGCTGGGATTCGAATCAAGTTTATCAACTTCATAGGTAGGTAGTGACATGTAGTGTATATATGTGTATGTATGCACAGTGTGTATGTATGTATGTATATATGTGTGTATGTGTATGTATATATATATATTACACACAAACAAGAGATTTCTGGGTTTCACCACCTGCCAACCTCAATTACAGAGCACACACATGCATTAAATTGGCTCCACTAATGTTTACCTTCATTGAGCCTGCTACTACTGAGCAAAACTTCATGTAGAAAAAGCCATCGAATCAATAAACACAGCCCATGTCTGGATTTCAGAGCTTGTCCAGAGAGCTTTCAGAAAGAGTGCATATATTTTTCTAATTAATTCACTGAAAGCTTTTCCATACCAGATGAGTTGGAAATTACCTGCAGATGGGCCTGGAATAATAGCTGTACATTACAGCAGCAAAACACTGGATAAAAAGGCTTACATAACATGTTTAATACAGATGTGCAATTCCTGTGGTGATTGTTTACTTGATTTAGTGCTCTGTGTAGCACTCAGGAGAAGGTATATTTTAATTATTCATATTTGTTAGGACACTCAGGAGACTATTTACCAAAGTGAGCAAGTAAAGATGATCAAAATGAGTGATATTTTGCCCTCCTTTAAAGCTGTAGTCAATTTAAACAAACCATGTATATATATATATTATATATATATATACAGTATATATATATATATATATATATATATATACACACACACACACACACACACACACATATCTACATATACATATATATATATATATATATATATACATATATATATATATATATATATATATATATATATATACACACACACACACACACACACATATCTACATATACATATATATATATATATATATACATATATATATATATATATATATATATATATATATATATACATACATATACAAACAAGTAGAACAAAAGTGTTCCAATAATAGCACTCAGGTATACTCAACTATAAACATACAAATTTTATTAAGAACGTCACATAAATCAACATACAAGTAAAACAGTCCCTGGCGCCACCCTATACAAATATAAATAGAGAAAGTCCCATATCAGATACTGACATGCATGAGCGAATGACATATAATCAGTATAGCCTCACATGGTTTAGCAAAGATAGCAAAGATAGGAAGCGCTCTAACAGATCGATCTGGGATGTTTTCTCACATAGGAATTCTCATAGTTCTTTAATTATATGAGATCAATCTTCAAAAATCCTTATTATTCTACAAATTGTTTCGGGATTCACTGTATAACACAATTTTAATTAAATAATTCATTATATGTTAATCACTTTAATATATGTTAAATCACATAAATGTATCAATTCATAAAATTATATATTATACAATTATTAGTTACCCTAAAATAATTAATTCACATGTATGTAATAGTTCACTTAAATAATTATTCAAATGTATTACTTAAAATATGTACCAGTTAATATAGTAGCACAATAATATAAGCATAAACTTCTTCACATACTTTTTAAGTAATAATTAGCTGCGATCAGAATATCATTACTATCAAAATTGTCTTCTAAATTGTTTTTTTGGTATATCTTTATATTAGAACATTTTATTTTTTAGATATGTGTATGTTATTTCATTGTAATATTTAAATGTTCCTATATGCCTTCTTTATATGTTACCTCATCTGCGCATTTAAAAGTTATAATTAAAGTTTTTCATATAACATTGCGGAGAGGGGTATAAAAGAAAGGAACACCAGGATATACCATACTTACCCATGATGAAGAAGGACCACCTTTGAAACGCGTAGGGTTGCCGGGAGGACCAGTTACAGTGTAACACCAAAGACCGGAAGTGACGTAGAACGCCGGTGGATGTCGCAGAAACCGGAGTAGAACACACAAACTGGTCTGTCTCTATTTGTTTTCACACTGTCTTGTGTATAATCATTACCTGAACTTTTATAAAGCTGAACCTTTTACTAAAGAAGTCTCTCTTGAAGTTATTGCCAAAACGGAGGAGAATTGTCTTCAAAAGATACCGTTACGTGCCTGGTATAGGCACTTTTAAGTAAGTGCATATCTTACCACCTTTATGTGCTGAAACTCTCATGTGAACGTACTTCACTATATTGCTCTTTTTCTTTCTCACATCTTTTCCATATCACGAGGAGCGATCAACATAGCCTCACATGAATAAACTAATTGAAAAAGAGGGTTTTAAATAAACCTTCTCCCCAATGAGGCCGGCCGGTCTAAAATTCAAATCTATCAGTGCACAGGTAGACAACAGGTGTGAATCATCTGCATCAATAACTGTAATGTATGGTACAGTACACACAATCAAGATATACCCAAATTAAAACAGAACACCTCACTCCCTAAAGTCCCAATCAAAGGTACAAGGTCACAAATATAGCAGGGACTTAAAAGGAAGGGGAGTCCTATATGGAGAGAATGTGCAAAGTGCCAGATGTAAATATATTGCAGTGCTGTAATACTGCAATTAGTCAAGGCAACATCAAAGCAAAATCCAAGTATATGCAGATGAGATGCTCAAAGAGGCATCATGAAAATGTCCTGATATAAAGAAAAACCTGTTCCAGATTCGCACGAATCAGGTCAGCAGTCTGTACTCCCTTATTCTTTACTATGACCCACTGCTGAGCTGATTCGTTTTTATGATGCCCCTTTGAGCATCTCATCTGCATATACTTGGATTTTGCTTTGATGTTGCCTTGACTAATAGATTTGAATTTTAGACCGGCCGGCCTCATTGGGGAGAGGGTTTATTTAAAACCCTCTTTTTCAATTAGTTTATTCATGTGAGGCTATACTGATTATATGTCATTCGCTCATGCATGTCATTATCTGATATGGGTCTTTCCCTATTTATATTTGTACAGGGTGGCGTCAGGGACTGTTTGACTTATATGTTGATTTATGTGACGTTCTTAATAAAATTTGTATGTTTATAGTTGAGTATACCTGAGTGCTATTATTGGAACACTTTTGTTCTACTTGTTTCCATATATTTTTGTTCCAACCACCATTAGTGGCTATTATATCACAGGCTATTTACTAATGATGGTATTCTTTATTTAAGTGTAGTCTGTAGCAGGCAATTATTGTGTGTGTGTGTGTGTGTGTGTATTATATATATATATATGTATATATATATATATATATATATATATATATATATATGTGTGTATAGAACATACGATACCGGTTTAAGCACGACATCAAGGGACAGCACTCAGGTAAGTTGATCACAAGTTGTTTGTATTGAAAAAGACACAAAAAACAAAATTTCTGTCCCCCAGTGGGACCTTTCTCAAGTACATACGTATGTACACAGCGTCATGTGAACCCTGTTTGTCTTGTTCCTTAATAAAGAAGCTTACTTTTATTGCACCTGATCCAGCCACCGTCACTTCTTTTTTCTATATGCACCTCACAGAAGTGCACTGCCTGCACGTCCCCTCCAGGGATACACCCCACAAGGATAAATTATACACTAACAGGCCCATTGTCCCTTTAAGTCAAAACCAACAATAAAATAAATGCCTACTCCTCTTAGGAGATGAACTATACTTGCAGCTTCTGCCTTTACTAACAGGATGGATAGCTAAACTGGTTACCACCCCAAAATATGCCCTGGCATATGCAACAACATACACAGTCTCGGCACACAGCAATATAGTGTTCAGTACATTAATATGTTACTCAGCTCTTCTCTTTCTGTTAGGGCTCCAGGTATTTCCCTCTGGACCCTGCGGGAGCCCAAAGAATTCTCCTCTGTAAGTCCAATGTTAAGGACAGGACATCCCTGATTCAGCACGGTCTCACGTCCTTCCTTCCTCTTCCTGGGATTAAGACGCAGGCAGTCCGAGCAGACACTGAGACCACTGTCCAGCGGGTCTAGGGGACGGTGCCAGCTTCCGCAGCTGGGGAGAACTCTTCTCTGTCCCCCTTCTCTGGGAACAGCAGTTTCTCTCAATGGCAGCTCTCTGTGTCTGCCTTAAAACACTTCCTTGTTAAATCAGCAGTTCATCTTGATTATCTGATAAATCAGATGGGTCTAAGATAATTAGAACAAAATTGGAAACACGTGAGTGACATCTATAAACACTGTGATGCCATTAAGTAACAAATCTAACCATTAATTAAAAAAAGAACAAACACACTATCTATAGTCAATACATTGAACAAACTTAACTTTCAATAAATGTGTGTGACATAAAATATAAAATCTGCTAAAAAGACAAAAAAGCATTTACACAAAGCCAGTGACTACCAAATATACATATATGGAGAAAATTATACTTGGAAAAATATATATAAATATGAAGAAATACATATAAATCTAGAAAAAATACATGTTAATCAAAAATATATACATCTAAATTAAATGTATGGATAAGGATAATAAGTATCCCAACACAAAGCCAGAAATATAACTGGAAAAAAGAGGTCCATTAAATGTTGAATAGGATACCAAAAATCGATAATAATCATAAAGATATATAATAGAAATATTCAATCATGTAAAAAATGTTTGAGTTCCCATTCAACATTTAAACCTTTACAGTAGGAACAAAAGTGTCTAAGGTAAAAATCCAGTGTATTTCTCTTTTATTCAACACATTATGTCTGTCACCTCACCTAAAAGGTGATGTAATGTGATCAACCCAAAATAACAAAGTTTTCTATACTCCCTGACCTACACTCAGAGAAATGCCTTGATACTGGATGTATGATATCCTTCTTTTTAATCAATCTGGCATGTTCTGCAACTCTAGTTTTTAAGGGTCTAATGTCCTCCCTACATATTTTTTATCACAGCTACACACAATTACATAACTTGTGTGACAATTGAAAAAGGAGGAGATTTTATATTCGAATTTAGGGCGTATGGTGTTACATTTCTTAATAGGTTTGGCGAACTGACACCAAGAGCAATGGCCACATCTGTGGAACCCCATGGGTATACCACGAATGCATTCCACGGGTGAAGATTTTAAAAGACTGGAGGAAATGGATGATGCTAAGGTTTTGGCTCTCTTAAAGGCAAACTTTGGGCCATCTTTAGTGATCGAATCAAGATCCGGATCAAGTTTCAAAGTATCCCAATGTTTATGAATTATACTCCGAATCTGATTGGCCTGCCCATTAAAATTGTGTAATAAACAATGGATTCTTGAATTCTTTTTTCTTATGTTTTCTACGACAGAAGATCTTTCCTATCTGTTAAACTAGCTTGTTGAAAAGCTGAATGAATGTCTTCCTGATCATAACCTCTTGATCTAAATCTTGCACTAAGGTCTTTAGAATGTTCCAAAAATGAACCCTCATCCGAAAACAGTCTTCTGTAGAGAATAAATTGTCCCTTAGGAATCCCACGGATAAGGGATCTGGGATGGCTACTCCTAGCATGGAGAAACATTTAAACCTCTTTTTCCAGTTATATTTCGAGTCTTGTGTTAAGATACTTATTATCCTTCTTCCATATATTTCATTTAGATGTATATATTTTTGATTTACTGTACATGTATATTTTTAGATTTACATGTATTTCTTCATATTTATATATATTTTTCCAAGTATAATTTTCTCCATATATGTATATTTTATAGTATATTTGGTAGTCACTGGCTTTGTTTACATGCTTTTTTGACTTTTTAGCAGATTTTATGTTTTATGTCACACACATTTATTGAAAGTTAAGTATGTTCAATGTATTCACTATAGATAGTGTGTTTATGTTCTTTTTTTAATCAATGGTTAGATTTGTTACTTATTTGCAGCACAGTGTTTTTAGATGTCACTCAGGTGTTTCCGATTATGATCTAATTATCTTAGACCCAGCTGATTTATCAGCAAAACACTCTATATGAAGGCAATCTTTACCCTGACAGCTCACTCTTTGACAAAGCTCCCCGTGGGTGAAACGCGTCAGAGGATCTGTCGGGACTCTACCTGTATGGTTTTTTTTTATCTCAATTTTTTTATTGGGCACAATCATGTCATACAGTGCATACAGGGGTGTCATGATCCCATGACAGTGGTGCTTTTAACAGTCTGAATGTGACCCTATAACATTTTCCATTTTCTTGGGTGTGGGGATATGGAGGGGAGAGGGAAGAGGGGGGGGAGGGGGGAAGACATACAGGGGTGAGGGTGGGAAGGGGGGGGGAACCTAGGAGAGAGGGGGGGAGGGGGGGCGCGCTCCTACCTCTGCGACTGCATATGGGTATGTTTATTTTGTTAGCCACGGGTCCCAGGTATTTAGAAATTGGGGTATTTTCTTTTGGAGCAGGGCGGTCAGTTTCTCCATCGTCATAACTTCGTTGATTCTTCTAGTGACAGTGGTTCTAGAAGGGGCTTTTGTCTGCTTCCAAGCGGCTGCTATGGAACACCTGGCCGCCGTCAATATGGCCGTTATAAGTCTGGACATTGGTGGGGGGAGGTCATCGACAGGTTTGTTCAGCACCAGGGTCAGCGGGTCCAAGGGTAGGGTTAGTCCCGTGACCTCGCGTAAGAGCCTCTGGATCATGGCCCAGAATTTCTGAATCTCCGGACATGACCACCAAATGTGGGCCATGTCCCCCTTTTGACCACATCCCCTCCAGCACAGATCAACTGCGCCTGGGTAGATCTGGCTCAGCCTAGCGGGAGTCAGGTACTGTACCATTGGAATAGGATTTTGTATATGTTTTCTTTTATTGTTGTGCAAATTGAGGTTTTAGAGGCTTGCTCCCAGATCTCCTCCCAATCCTCCGGATCTATTGAGAGGCCCAATTCCTCGGACCATCGTTGCATATATCGATGGTTGGGTGGGCTAGAGGGGGGCTCTAATCCTTTATATATTTGAGAGATCAGGCCTTTTTGGTAGGTTGTTTTGGCACAGAGGGTTTCAAATCTGGTTAGTTTAGGAAATTTGGAGGTTGGTGAGAGGGATAAAAGAAAGTGTCTCACTTGCAGATATTTAAATAGGTGGAGGCCCTGTATCTCGTATTTATCCCTTATCACCTGATAAGTAGCGATCTCATCTTTCTGCAGCAGATCGGCCACCATCCTAATGTTATGACCCTGAAATTGGTCAAATTGACTTGGGGAACACCCTGGAGGGAATTTGGGGTTCCCGAAGATGGGAGTGAGCTGTGAGGGGGATGCTACCAGACTGTACTTCCCTCTAGATTTTAGCCATACCTCCCACGTGCATCTCATTGCTCCCAGGGCAAACCTTGGTGGTTTAGCCCCTCTGCTGCCAGTGGGCCACATTGCCATTTGGAAGGAGAGGGGGTAGGCGTAGTGAGACTCTATCTCTAACCATGAAGCTAGGGCCAGGTCGCAATTCCAAACTACAGCCTGCTTCAGCTGTGCTGCGATGTAATATTTTGCAAGGTCAGGGACCCCCACACCTCCTCTTTCTCTAGACGAGAGCATCACTGACCGAGGGACTCTGGGCCTTTTATCGTTCCAAATAAATTGGAGAATTAGAGACTGCATGTTTTTAAGCGCTGTTTGTGGGACCGGTATTGGAAGGGTTTGGAAATTATATAACAGTCTTGGAAGAACGTTCATTTTTACTGCCGTCATTCTCCCAAACCACGAGATTTGGTGTTTTTTCCAGATCTCTATGTCTTTTTTGATCTGGTTAAATAGAGGGGGTTAGTTATATTGATATAGGGAGCTGTAGGAATTAGAGATTTTGACACCTAAGTATTTAATGTGGGTGGAGCTCCAGCGATATTTATAGTTGGCTTGTATAAGGCTCCAGTCCTGGGGGGGGAGGGATAAATTTAGGGCCTCAGATTTGTCCATGTTTACTTTGTAGTCAGATACTTGGCCAAATTGAGTCAGGTGTCGTTGAAGGTTAGGGAGGGAGGTATGGGGGGTCGCGAGGGTCAAGATTACATCGTCTGCAAACAGCGAAATTTTGTGTTCTCTATCTCCAATTTGAATACCTTTTATGTTGGGTTCGTCCCTGATCTTAGCTGCTAGGGGCTCTATAGTTAAGGCGAATAATAGAGGGGAGAGTGGGCAGCCTTGTCTGGTCCCATTTCTGATCTTTATTGGATCCGAGAACCCACCTGCCAGTTTGACATATGCTGTTGGGTTATGGTAAAGAGCTCTCACTCCTTCCAGGAAAGGTCCTGAGAATCCAAACCTCAGCATGGTCTGGTCTAGGAAGGACCACTTGATCCTGTCGAACGCTTTTTCAGCTTCGAGGCTTAGAATCATTGCCCTGGTCCCAGAGAGATGCACATGGTCTATTATATCCACTATTTTACGGGTGTTGTCGGAGGCCTGTCTTCCGGACACAAAACCTACTTGATCTACATGTATGAGTCTAGGGAGAATTGGGTTTAGCCTGTTTGCCAGAATCTTACTGTAGATTTTGAGATCGGTATTCAGCAGGGATATAGGCCTATAATTCCCGCAGAGGAGAGGGTCTCTACCCTCTTTGTGAATAATCGCTAAGTTTGCTGCTGTGATAGTAGAGGGTATCGGCTCTCCCTGTAGGAACGAGTTATACATTTGGAGGAGGTAGGGGGATAAAATTGGTAGGTACAATTTATAGTAGCTATTAGAAAAGCCATCTGGGCCCGGGGTTTTTGCTATCTTGAGAGATTGTATGGCTTGGGAAAGTTCCTCCTGAGTTATTGCTTTGTTCAAGCTCTCTGTCTCTTCGGGGGTGAGTGTGGGGAGGCTACACTGCTCCAGGTATTGGGTTATTTTAGTAATATTAACTGGGTCCTGGTCTGGGGGATGAAGATTATACAGGTCTGAATAAAATTTCGCGAACTCTCGTGTTATCTCCTTCTCTAGATATGTGACCTGTCCTTTATCTGTCTGGATTTTTGCTATCTGGGCTTTTGCTCTGGCACCCCTTAACTTCGAGGCCAGGAGCTTGTCGGCTTTGTTGCCTTTGTCAAAGTATTTTTGTTTAGACCATCTAAGGGCTTTTTCAACTTCCTCTAGCTGTGTGTGTTTGAGGGCAGCTCTGGCTAGAGTTAGTTGCTTTAGTGTCTTCGTGGAGGTTGAGATTTTGTGTTGGGCTTCTAACTGGGAGATTTTTCCTGTGAGCTCTTTTTGGAGTTTAAGTTTTTGCTTTTTTTTGTGTGAAGCCAAGGAGATTAAGTCTCCTCTGATAGTAGCTTTATGCGCCTCCCATAGCATAGCTGGGGTTGAGGCAGTGCCTTTGTTATACTTAAAGAAGGATACCAGTTTTTGGCGAATTGAAGTCTCGGTGTCGGGGCAATTAAGCAGGGAGTCATTGAGCTTCCATTTATATTGGGCATGTTTGACAAATGGGAGGGATAATGAGAGATCAATAGGTGCGTGGTCGGACCATGTGATCGGTCCGATGTTGGACTGGGAGGAGGCCTGGAAGACGTTGCTGGTGCCCAGAAAATAATCGATCCTCGAATAGGACTGATGAGGGGTGGAGAAAAAAGTATAGTCCCTCTGGCCCTGGTGCTGAGCCCTCCATATATCGATCAGTGAGTAATTTTCCATAATATCACGGAATTTCTTAGCTTTTTTCTGGGCCTGGGCGCTGCTCGGGGAGAGTGTGTGGTCTGGGCTTGTTTGGCCAGGGCTGGATTTATCATTTTTGAATGAGGCTACCATATTAAAGTCTCCTCCAATGATCAGAGAGGACAGGGATTGTTGGTCTAGGGTTTCTAGTAGGTTGGATATGAATTGAGTTTGATTGGTATTAGGGGCGTACACATTGACAATTGTGATCGGGGACCCTGCTAAGGTGCCCTGGAGTATGAGCGAGCGTCCTTCGGGGTCTTGGTGTGATTGTGTCAGAACAAATGGGACTCCAGCCCTGATGAGGATAGCTACTCCTCTTTTTTTGCTAGGGGAGGAGGCGTAGTATGCCTGGGGGAATACACTTTTAAATGTGTTGGGGGGCGTCTGGGTGTTAAAATGGGTTTCCTGTATTAGGACTATATCGCTTTGGGATCTTTTGAGATCTGTAAGGACTAGTTTCCTTTTTTTTGCAGAGTTAAGGCCTTTGGCGTTGATTGAAATTAGTTTAATGGAGGCCATTGTTTTTCTTATGGTGTTTTCAGGGCACTGGGCCCTGTGACTCCTATTTTTCCCATGTCAAGAGTTCGGAACCGGGGGGTGACGGATAGACCTGAACCCTCGGTAGAGGGGGTCGCGGAGGGAGGGTTTGCGCTGTGGGTAGGGGTAGTAGGGGGGGGACACACATAAGGGGGGGGGAAACTGGGTGGGCCTTGGGTAGGCCTACAAAGAATAGCCTTTGACACTTTCGTGAAAAAGGAAGTGGGGTGAGGTGCCCCTGGAGGGACTTCCGGAGACATAGGCCTGTCTCGGAGAACTGTGTTAGTCCCTAGACCCTCCATTCTGTGAAGGGGGGGGACCACTACTTGAGGGCGTGGGCGGGGGTAGTTTCTCTATTTCTAGTGGCAATAAGGGGCTTACCCTTATCTAAGTTGGTCCTGGTATAATTAGGACCTGAGATGAATCTTTGACCTTCTTACTCTGAGGCTCTGTATGTGTCTACCTGGGTTGGGCTTATGTAGTCACTTAGTTCGCTAGATAGCTGATTATAGGGGGGGGAGGGGGGGGAGCAGGAGGGGTGCTAGTGCAGGGGATGGGGGGGGTTGGGAGGGGGGGGAAACACTGGGGGATGCATATTCACATAACATTTTCAACAGTACCTGTATGTTTTTTAACTAATAAATATTTTTCAAGTGATCATGTCTTGTCCAACTTGCATTTATCAGCTGTGCACCGGTCTCCTCTTTTGGATTTTTCCTTCATCGATTGCCCGCCTGGGAGCACCCTGTGCTGGACTCGCTGTTTGCTTCATGCTTTGGAGCTTGGGATTAAAACACTTACCTTCCGGTCTTCTCGAGTGAAGTTGCTTACTCTGCAGGAGATCACGTCAAGCTGAAGCCGTCGGAATCCATCTCTGTGTACCGTGAGTAAAAGCCACAACAACACCATTGTGCTTTATTTTGCAAAGCCAGTTGCTTTTTGGCTATATATGTTTAGCTGAATTAAAAGTGCCTTATCAGTTTATTCCCCTTCCGTTATTAGCGGGTACTCAAAAGGGCTTCTCATACTATCTATACACATAAGGAGATGAAGACATTAAGTGTTTTATTTATAAGGAGCGCAGCTATTATCCAGCTTTAATTTAACTCTAAGTTTTAAGAGCACCGGACTGGTGGATTACTTTGTAGCCCACTACCATCTATACATCCTGATTATCTGCAGCTGAACTAGCTACTCGAGGGGAAATTAACTCTCTGTTCGCTGGAAAGTCCCATAGCTGCCCTGTTCCAGCACCTAGAGACAGTTACTCCGTAACCATTAAACTGATTGCCCGGGGGAGAACACTGGTCTCTGATAAGGTCTCTTACCTCCTCCTGCAGCGTTGTTGTGTTATTTGGTGATACATTGCCATGACAATGTAAGGTCACTTGGCGTCACGTTGTCATGACAAGGCATCACCACGTGACATCACAACACTGAAGGAGGAGGAGACCCGGGCCGATGGCTGTCCGCAATTCGCCCCTGACTGCCAGATTCTCTCCAGTGAAGCAGCACTGCAATAATTGGATGACTATCTTAAATAAGATTATATGGGATATTGTTGGTCTTAGTGAAGTTAGAAGAAAAGAGGATGGCTTTATTGAGCTTTAAAGTGGACACCTCACATATTTCAAAGGTACAGAAAATGGAAGAATCAGTGGAGTAGGTTTCATCATTAATAAGAAATGGAAAAACAACATAGTGGAGTATCCAAGTTCATCAGAAAAAGCTGCCAGAAATCATCATTCAATTGACAATTAATGCAAGTACAGTATATGATCCAACATCAAGTCACACAGACATTAATATGAAAGACTACTAACATGAAATCAACCAACTTAATAACAAAAGAAATCACTACCTCAAGATCAGTATGGGAGATTTCAATGCAAAGATTGGTGCACAGCAAAATTAAGAAGCATCAGTGGGTGAGTAAGACTACGGCAACAGGAATTAATGTAGAGACAGATTGGTAGAATTTACAGAATGTAAAACTTCTGTATCATGAATGAATTCTTCATGAAATATACAAATAAAAATGAGCATGGAATGGACCTAAAGGAATCAATAATAAGATTGACTATAACTAGGAATTCTGGTTTTAGGTTTTAACCCAAAAACACTGGAAAACACCACCGACTGACCATCTTGCACTTTCAATTAAAACTAATAAAAAATGGAAATAAAGTATAATTTGCTATTGAGATCCACCTCTTGTAGCAGCCCAGTCACAGGTAGGATACAAAGGCAGCACAAAGGGAGTATGGAAACAATAAAAAGTACAGATAAACATCAACTTGAAATGTATATCAATTTTTTCTTAATTGCTGAAAAACACGTTTTTTTTTGTTTAAATAAATACAAAATAAACACAGATTTAGCAAAAACTAAATACTGAAAACGACTCCCCAGCTAACAAGAAACACGTGATTGAAAACTACACAATAAACAGTTTTTAGAAGAAGTGATCACTGATTGATTTGTTGCAAATTACATCTTAATACGAAGATAGAGAGAAGAAAACTTGTTTCATATTGCTCGATATACACTGGGATACTTTAACAAATGATTATGAAAAACGTACAGTATGTAGATTGCAGCTAAGAGCACAGAAATAACTGCAAGGCTCGCTAACAAAAACACAGGACAAGAAAACAGTCAACGAAGCAGTTACCGAGGAAACAACAAGAAATGAAGCAATCCCAAGACCAAATATTTTTATACATAGTGCAAGTCGATCCACAAGCGCATAGCTGAGAATGTAAGTGAAGTTTAATTGCGATATGGTGAAGAAGACTATGAAAGATAACAACAGTTATATGAAGCAATGATTTATGATTGGGAAGCAGCAAATCATCGCACTTAAAGAAATCGATGGATCAACAATAAAAGGCTTTGCACTTATCATAAAAGGGGGTTGAGAACTTCGACAACAAATTGTACAAGGACACAGGTAACACGGGGCATAATCAAACTGATGAACCATATATTCTTCCAAAAGAAGTAGTGAAGGCAACAAAATCCATGAAGAATGGAAAGGACCCAGGGGAGGGTGAAATACCTATTAAATCTTGAAGGAAGCAGAGAAATACTTTTTACATGGTCCTTGAAAAACAGAACAATTCCAGTACAGTGTCTACTTCTAATCCCTAGTGAAAAATGAAGAACACAAGGCACTTCGGATTTTCAATGCTATTTAATGAGCCAAAAACTTAGCGACGTTTAGACCATAACAGTCTTTTTCAAATGGTGAGTGGCGTGGCTCACCACTTGAAAAAGACCGTTATGGTCGAAACGTCGCTAAGTTTTTGGCTCATTAAAAAGCATTGAAAATCCAAAGTGCCGTGTGTTCTTTTTTCACTATACCATTTAGATTTCCAGCAGGACATCTTTCAACACAAGTGCACCGGTAATTATACAGTATATGTTTATTCATTATATGGTGTGCAGCAGACTTCTCTTTTTGTCGTAGCATTACTTCTAATCCCTTACAGGATTTTTACGAAGATACTTACTAATTGGCTACAACAGACTCCGGACGTTGCCCAGCCTAGACAACAAGCAGGATTTCGAAGTGAATACAACACAATGGACCACATCCAAGTAGTACAGAAAGTGATCTCTGAAAGTAATGAATACACATCTACCACTCATTTTAGGATGCATAGATTACTGGGAAAAAAATGATTCTGTCGAAACTGTTACTATTTTAAATGATTGATATTATAAGGAACATTTATGAGAATCCCACATCAACATTAGATACCATCAAAATTAGGATCAGCAAGGGTGTGCGACAGGGGACACCATCCCACCAAAGCTTTTCACAGCAATGCTTGAAGAATATTTCAAGGCACTGAACTGGGGAGAAAATGGAATACAAATCAAAGGTGAATATTTGAGTCTCATGTGCAGAAGACATTGTTATTTTGCCCGAAATCCAGAAGACCTCCAGAAATTAATCAGAGAACTCACAGAAGCAAGTAAGAACGTGGGTCTCCATATGAATCTCAGCAGGTCCAAAGGGACAAATATTTATTTCTATGCGTTTTTCTGCATTCAATTTTTTTCATAACCGTAGGAATCAGCTTATGTTTCATACACCATACTTCTCTCTTGCATGGTATGATATGCGTATTAATACACATGCCCTCCATCAGCTTGTGTGGGGACCAGGTCTGCAAGGTAATGAGTGAGGGGGTGGGGGAGAAGGAGGTGCTGAGATCTTCTGCCTGGGAGGGTGCTCAATGAAGGCCCCGGCCGCTTCAACGAATCTGGAAGTCGCAACCTGCTTCTGATTAGTCCCAACTTCAGAATTCGGAAAAGTGGTCCCGGCGCTCACCCTCTGATGGGATGGCAGCCCACTATCCCTCTTTTTTGTTGGACTTGTCCTCCTTTTACCCAGTGCCTTAGATATATACAAGTCTACATTTTTATAAACAGGATTGGGACATTGGACTGTTGGATTCAAATTTCTGTTGGCGTCGGCACATTGGAGTTTTAGTGTAGTCAACACAGCAGCCATTTGGTGTGAAATACACAGGGACTCTTGTTTGTCACAACACTATTTATTTGTCCATTGTGACACTTACTGCTGTTTTCACCTAAAGAAGGGGGTTACCTACCTGAAACGTGGCATGGCTTTTGTCTCACTTATATACATTAAATGGTTGGACCAGCTGTGTGCGTTCATCTTCCCTTCTTCATATTGGTTACATTTTCAGTAGAGACCCTTATTTGGAGAAGCATGGATTTTATACATTCCAGCACTTAAGATACATAAAATGATTATATACACGCACATATTTTTTTAAAACTTTTAAATAGGTGATACATCCATGGAAAACACACAGGCCTGTCATCTCTGATGGATTTTCTGGGAGTTTCACTGATTTAACGTCAGTCCTACTGATTTTTAACATCAAAGGTCTCATGGTCAAGTCAGTGCGCATCCCTTAAAACAGTTTTTTTTATGCAAACCCCCAGATCTCACTGATTACAATCCTTGGAAGTAGACATCTATGCATAATACAATACATGCTGTGTTATAGGCAGGTTGGAGTGAGACCCACAGTTCCCTAGGGAAAAAAGAAAATAAGTATAAATATTTTTAGGACACAGAAACTACACTTAAAACTGATACAATTTAGAACAACTATTTTGTATCACAAGATTTAGATGCCCGAATCTAGAATGAGCTGAAACAGAACAGAAAGTAATTAACCAATTTCAGTGGCTCTGATGTAAAACCAACGTACGTACAGTCTCTGATAGAAACCAGAATGCCACAAATTGTGTCCCAGATAAATGGTTTTGCATTGAAGAAAAAAAAAAACAAACAAAAAAATGGAAACAATTGTGCAGTTGCAATACTTAGAATGTGAGTTATGAATGAGTAATATCATGAAAAAATTATATTTAAGATTTAAGATTAAGATAATCTTGCAAAACGCAAACAAGTCATTTATTGAAGACAAATGTTGTGAGGCCTTTAAATTTGCAGTTTCACAATTCAATGTAATCAGCTTCCATAGAAACATTCCAACGCCCCCAAAGTACATTTTTTTTATTTCAACAATTTATCACAGAAGAGAGTGTGTGCATTTTTGTAATAAAATGAATTGACTCGGGTTGCTTCACTTTTTCGCAATGCGTTGTGTCGATAGAAAATACATCAAGATAAATCAGAACTCTTTGTTCATTGCAGAGAGGAGAGACACTTAAAATGCCATTTAAACATACATTAATTAATCTATGTAAAGCTGACAAATGACCCCAAAATAGATAGATATTGATCTCCGATAGAGTTAGATCAAAGGAATATTTGTCTGCAAAATATACCCATATGTTGATGGAAAAAATATAAAGTGCTGTGTTTTTTTACATATATTAATAAATGGTATGTTTTATTGGTGTGTTAGGTATCTCACGCAATAGAAAGGGTTTGTTTCTGATTATGAAGGGATTCAGACAGTATATTTCTTACCCTATTGCACCATCTTACATAGTCAAGATCGTTGTTGATTTGGGGGGAGGAGGAGGGGCAGCTGTTCATTTAAACCTCTGAGCTGGAATCATTTATACTTTTAATGTCTGGTAGTGTATTTGTCTTTGCAAACAACATATTCAAAATTAGGGGAATGAAATGCCAGCCAAAGCCAGCTTCACATTTACTCCATTACACTCTTGTGTACACAAAAGGCTTTGAATTAAAATATGTAATTTTTTTAAATTAACGGTAGGCCTGCCAGTGAACATTAAGAACTGTTAGTTTTCACAGTCTCAGTCTATTCTGGGAAGTGATTAGGCAAACAGCAGCCTGGGAGCAGAGTCATTGCAAAGTGATTTTCACTTGTAATTCTTTGATTGCTTTATCTGCCATTGCATTATATATTTATAGTTTTACAGGAGTTTGTATAAAAAAAATCCATCACCTACTATTAAACGATGTACACATCGATAAACACATATCATTGCCATCAGCTTACTTTGGTCTTGCGGGACCGACTCGCCGCAAGAGGGTTAAGTGTCCCTGTACAGAGCATAAAAAGTGTAATTAAAAGGTGGTAACAGAAAATATATGTATACTGTATTCAGAAAAACTGAACCCTTTTATTTTTTCTCATATCTTGCAGAAAAATCACAACATTTTCATGAAAATTTGAGCCATTATAGGTCTGTTACAGTAGATTATTATGTTTAATAATTATTTGATAATCTAATAAATATTCTTTGGAATTGGTGGCGGCGCGATTACTTCATCAAGTGCATAGTTACAAAATGAGCACGTTATAAAGTGTCTGAGACAGAGCAAGAATTAGGGTCCAAAACGCTTACATTAAAATGTTTCCTGATAAAGGATGATTGTAGTGATGTACCGAGTACCCGGAATTACCCGGTACCCGGCAGGTTTTCAGCTACCCGGATATTACCCGGACCCAGCAACTGAGAAGTGGGCCCGGCCCCGGGTAATGTTAGGGTAGCTGAAAAATACATCATCACTTACCTGCTGTCAGCGACGGAAGGCGAGGAAGAACCATGAGGAAGACAGCGGGGACATCTAGACAGGTCAGCAGAGGTCCTGTGGCGTTGGCAGCATCAGCAGTGTGTGTTCAGCCCATGCTGAAACTGCATGGAAGCTGCAGGACTCCATAGCAATGTGAGCTGGACAAGCATGTGACCGGAGCAGGAGCCGAAGCGTTCCTATTGGACAGCCGGCTGTCCAATAGGAACGCTTCTGCTCCTGCTCCGGTCACGTAGTTTCCCAGCTCTCACTGCTATGGAGTCCTGCAGCTCCCGCGTGGACAGAACACACACTGCTGATGCTACCAGCGCCACAGGACCTCTGCTGACCTGTACAGATGTCGCCGCAGTCTTCCTCCACCCCAAGGTAAGTGCCAACCGGGTACCCGGCCGGGTAGATCATTTCATTTTGGCCGGGTACCCGTTACCCGTTTTTTTTTTTTTTTTTTTACGTAGGGCTCGGTCCAACACTAGATGATTGCTAAGAGGACTGAAAAAGCTAATTTGGAAAACAATGTATCGTTCAGGAGTGGGAGCAGCTGGATCATTGCGTTATCTATTATGCAATCAGACAGCGGCCTTCTCGTCTTCGGGCGTTTCAGCAGAAGGAGGAAATTTTGAGCACACACTTTGAATTCAAACTTTGTGGTAATTTTAGTGTTTCAGATTAGATTATAACAGTTTAACACATTTACGAGCTACGAAGGAAAAACTCCTATTTCTCTGTTAATGAACATGAACCTCCCACAGTGTACCTGGTACTTGTTGACACAATACAGTGACATCAATTTAGTTAACATTAGTTGATTGTCTACATTGTGTTTCTTATATAGTGTTAATCTACATAGACACAATTTTAACGGGAATTGAGCAGGAAATATATAAGATATGATGAAAATGAGGAGGGGGGGGTTCGTGAACATGGTGTATATGTGTTTGTTAGATTATCAGGAATAGCATCTTTAAAGGATAATCTGTGATATTGAAAAGCAATATGTTACAGTATTGAACATACCTCCGGAAAGTCTCATAATTTAAGGACACAAAGAAAGTTATGGTGAGTAAAAAAGTGACAAAAACCCTCCACTTTACAGCATAGAGCAAATACAAATATCACTTTTAAGCACATTTACACGTCTCAGACAGGTCTGCTACCCTGCCTCTTCCCAATATCTCCTAGCATACAATGCTTCAACGGCAGCTAAGGATTCTGGGAAATGACATGCAAATGAGCACTCACAGTTTGTCCCCTTTTACTTCTTAATCCATTTTAACATAGAGATTATGCCAGCCGTATTACACAGCTTTTCCACAACAGCCTGGGTTAAAGAAGTGCATAGCCAGAAAACCTACTCACTGACAGCTGTTTCGACCTTTTAGGTCTCATTAAGGTAAGGTTAGTTGCTGGTTTGTAATGTGAATCTGGTAGTGGGTACAACCATGCCATGGCATGCACATACCCTTAAGGCAAGGGTGGGCAACTCCAGTCCTCAAGGGTTACAATATGTCAGCTTTTAAGGATACCCCTGCTTCAGCACAGGTGGCTCAATCAATCAGTGGATCAGTCTTCGACTTGGCCCTTAAGGACTAGAGTTGCCCATCACTGCATTAGAACGTGCAACATAAAAGAAGAGAGACTAGGCAGGACCTGTTTATAGTTAGGCTGAGGGTAAGGCTACTGACGTTCTTCTGCACAGCTGCAAAGATGAAGTGTGTTGACCAGATGCATGGATCTAGTGTGGAAATATGCCTCATACACATTATGGCAGCACATGTTCTGGCATAACTAATGTTCTGAGGGACCTTGGAGTTCCAAAAACATTTGGTAATGGCAGATGTTTTATTTCTCATAACACCATCATTCTTATTTGCTATCATTTATTATTTAGGAAATCAAAAATATGATGTTGATATACATATTGCAATGTTATGTTCCATAACGTATAAATATATACATACACACACACACACACATATATATATATATATATATATATATATATATATATATATATATATATATATATATATATATATATACACACATACTTCCCCCAAAATGCACCTGATGAAGGTCCCATAGTAGACCGAAACGTTGGATGCTGTGTTATGGATAATATATTATTTGATCACATTTGCTGCTGCTCTGTGTCTTCTTCATCAAATCAGATTTTGGGTGAAGTATTTATGGGGTGTGCTTGCTATTTGTATCTTTATCTATCTTTATCTATATATTTTTATTAGTATTTTTTTGGTCTGCTATTTGTCCTTCTAAACAACATATTAAAAATTGGGGGGGGGGGGGGGAACAAAGCCAGCTTCACACTCACTCAATTACATAATAGCTTAAACAGAAGGATTTTAATCAACATATGTGATAATTATGATTATTGGTAAGCCTATAGATGGGATACAGATAAGATAGTGACCGAGGTCACATAAGTCCCTTATTAGCACGCACTCATGGTGCAACAAAATAGATGGTGAGGAGGATATAAAGATCCTCAGAGAAGCCTAACTTGCGTCAATCACCCACAAATAATGGGGCTATATGGCGATGTAATAATAATAAATGTTTATTGGAATACTAATACGCCGAAACAAGTGATAGTACGTATAAGTGAGTTAAAAAGGATAAAAATATTCCCCAAACTGGGAGGTGCTGGGCGAGAAATGGTAGTGAAGGCTAGTAGTGGCAAAATATATAATAATGCATAATAAAGTACTAATGCCCTCTAGTATAACTACCAGGTAATAACGTGGTATATAGTATATACACAGTAAGGCACGATATATATCACACAAACTGATAGCTCACTTATAGGTGTATGTAATAGTATACATCAGCACAGTACACTCTATGCAACTACTACCCATATAAGAGAGAAATACCACCATCCACCACTTGCAGCAGCTAAGTATGGATAATATATTAGCACACAGCAGGCTAAGTGTGCCAGATAGGCAATAACACTCCTGGATAGCAAACCATACCATGGAATCGTGTGAGTAATGGATACCGGTATCTGGCTGTAAATAGCCCTGGGTAATACAACTGTGGCTGCTGCCGAGGTGAAGACAGTGCACCCGCTACCTAGCACCAACCCTCATGCGGACGCAACCGACGTGACGTCACAGCACCACAGACTTATGTGACCTCGGTCACTATCTTATCTGTATTCTGTGCTATTTTCCCTATGCACCTGGTGCTTACTTCATAATTATTATCTTTTTTTTTTGGTACTGAGCGTTATTATTATCTGTGTCTAAGCCTATAGATGAACGTATTTGTCATTTTTATTGGGGGGTGCAACTATAACAATACTATTTAATGGTCTTCACCAGTTCAAAACTCACCAGATCCAAACAAGTCCTTTGAAATTGATATAACTAAACTAATAAAACATACGAAAGCGCTTCACATAAAAATGTAACCAGTGAGGTATACGTACCTAATGTACTATTATGTGTGATAATGATAAATCTATGTGTAGCCTATTTAGTGATTCCAAACTGATAACAGTGATAGTGTGATATCAAAATAAAAGTGGAACTCAAGAAACACTGTGTCAAGTTGATGAGTGATTTTCTCCTAAATGAGGAGTACTGAAAAAGTTTCCAAATTAGGAGGAGTGTGTATTACAATCCTCGACTGAAAACTGACAGCCTAAGGGACAAGAAGGACAGGTCTTTCCAGGTCTTTCCAAAACCTGTCAATACAGACATCGAACAAAAATATTCAAGTCCCTGTCGCAATGAAAACAGTAACAATTACGATACCAGTCCCAAGATAAGGTATGAAAACCAGTCCTGTTAATCAAGGGAATATCCCGACACTTGATCCAAATGATGGTGATTCTGTGGAGAAAATCAAAAGCGACAGATCATTGCGCAGTATTTCTCCACGCTGTGACACGCTGCACAATACAATTTCCTACTTACAGCAATCTGGTAGGTCAAAAACTGGGTCCTCTGATCTCCCACAATCTCCAACGGGTAAGTTTTACCCATAAATAGATAAAACGTACATAGTACAGTACAATTTAACACATTTATTTTGTGCACAGTATTTCTCCACTGTGACACACTGCATAATACAATTTAGTGTTGTACCGGATGCTACAATTTCCGAAAACCGGGCAACAGGTACCTGGGCAAAATTAACCATTTTACCCGACCAAGTACCCGGTTACCTGGACAGCACTTACCTGCATGGTGAGGAAGACCGCGGCGACATCTGGGAGCAGCAGCAGAGGTCGTAGTGGCAGTGGCAGCGGCAGCAACAGAAGTCCGTGTTCAGCCAGCAGGAACACAGCGGACAGCTAATACCAGTGGGAGCCGGGGAACCGTGTGAGCAGGAGCGTTCCAATTGGACAGCCGGGGAGGAGCTGGCTGTCCAATAGGAACGCTCCTGCTTCGGTCACCTGATTCCCCGGCTCCCACTGTTATCAGCTGTGTGCTGTATTCCTGCTGCTCCTGCTGGCTGAACACGGACTTCTGTTGCTGCCACCACCACCAGGACCTTTGCTGCTGCTCCCAGATGTCGCCGCGGTCTTCCTCACCTTCCGTCACCGGCTGCAGGTAAGTGATGAAGTAATTTCAGCTACTCTGACATGGGTCAGGGTAATTTCCGGGTAGCTGAAAAAGCGCCGGGTAAGCTGGGCACCATGTAATTTCCGGGTACTCGGTACATCACTAAAACAATTGCCAACTTACAGCAATCTGGTAGGTCAAATCAGAAAGTGTGTCTTTAAATGCCTCCTCTGACTGTTTGCCAATCAGCTGAGTCCTCTGATCTCCCATGATCTCCAACAGGTAAGTTTTACCATAAATTGATAAAAAGTACATAGTATAGTACAATTTAAACATTTATTTTGTGCACAGACCAAAATTACACTTACAGTGCTTTTGGTTTTAAGTTGCACTACATGAAAATGCCGCCCGCAGCTTTAGTCCTCATGCTTTGTCACTTCCTCAGGGGGAATTACCCGTGAGGAAGTGACAAAGCATGTCACAAAACTAGTAGGGTGGAGCTTTCACCATCCGTATACGTTGAGACCGAAGCTGATGTTCTAGCAGTGACATCATCATGGGAGGTGTCGAGGGGAGTCACGGCCGCGAGATCAGGAGACGAGTGAGACACTGACCCCAGCTGCTAGATGCCGCTCTGAGGACTCAAGCTGCGGACGCCATTTTCACGTAGTGCAACTTAACTAAAAACACTGTAAGTGTTGGCACAGGAGACCAGGACTAATACCAGGGGTCAATATCGCCAGACAGAACACTCGAGTTTATAAAATTTATTTATTGGAAAAGTATATCCACAACTATACAAATCCCATAAACATCACACATACCTAACTGGGGGATACCCTGCATACCTAGTTGCAGAGACTTCCTTGTAGAGATTTCCCTTGTTCTCTCTTCTTGCCCAGTGCCTACAGGACTGTTTTTCAGGCCTGAGACCAGCACTGGAGTGGACACTGCAGTTTCTCCCTGTCACAGCAACACCTCTGTAACTCTCTGCAGGCTCTGTCTAGGGGTAATGGCAGACTTAACCTTCATTAACAACAGCCATATTTACCCCTACCATCACAAGTCTAATTGTGGTCTGTGCACAAAATACATTTTTTTAAATTGTACTGTACTATGTACTTTTTATCTATTAACGGGTAAAACTTACCTGTTGGAGATTGTGGGAGATCAGAGGACCCAGCTATTTGGCAAACACAATCAGAGGAAGCATTTAAAGACACCCACCTTCTGCTTTTAACTTACCAGATTGCTGTAAGTAGGCAATTGTATTGTGCAGTGTGTCAGTGTGGAGAAATACAGCACAATGGTCAGTCTCTTTTGATTTTCTCCACAGAATCACCATCATTTGGATCAAGTATCTGGATATCCCCTTGATTAACAGGACTAGTTTACATACCTTATCTTGGGACTGGTATCATAACTGTTACTGTTTTCATTGCGCATGGGACTTGAATATGTTTGTTCTTTGAAATCGATGTAGACAAAGCCGGATATTCGCTAAGATTTAGTCTGCATCCATCGGAATGGGACTGAAATCGTTCTACGCAAGAGAAAGACAGCTTCCCAGCAGATTGAACAGGGACTTAACAGACAGAACATGCAGAAGTTGGAGATTATAATTCCCAACACCGGTCATTTGGTAAATGAATTGGATGTAGACCAGTGAGCGATGTGAGATGGTATCACATTTATATGGGAATGGCCAGTCTTTCTTTGCTTTTGTGTACCTATCTCTATTTAATAGGCTGCGTTGGCACTGTTAAAGAACCCATGCAAAAGCAAGTACAGTATGTATGTATAATTGTATTTATATAGCGCCAACAATGTACGCAGCGCTTTTCAACATTACAATAGGAGGTAAATAAATTACAAACACTGTCATCATGGGTGGCAGATCCAAAAAAGGGTATATTCCAAATTATAGACGTAAACTTTCCGAGATTCGCTTTGTCACAGTTTCGCTCCGACTTTTTTTAAATCGTGTAAAATTCACAAAAAGTTCCCTCAAACTTATTGAGCAAAAAGTTCCCAAAATTCCACAGGAACCTGTCTATTTTGTAGCGAAATTGGCGAATTTCCAAAAAAAAAAGGGCTTTCTCTATCCTTGTTCCAGGCTATGCAATTGAGTATATCTTTTATTGGGAGGATTGCCCGCAAACTTTTAAAACTGCCCACATTTTTCTTTGGCAAGGGCAAATTCTGTCTGGGTCCTGCGTCTCTATTCCAATTGATCTCTCAATAAACAGTAGGTAGCAATTGTTTAGAAACACAGGGTAAAAACGTAACAGAAAGGGAGACTTATACTATTGGAATACTGCTCGATTGTAGGCTACATTTCCCAGACATTTCATCACATTAGAAGCAGCGCCGGAAGCACCTCATAAAACTGTTGTCGAAGTGAAAGAGCAAACAAGTTGATACAAATCAGCTGGTGTTTTGCCGTAATCTTCTGTCCTGCGAGTCTGCCATCGGTTTTATTGATAGGGCACATTCATTCATAGAGCCTGGAGAAGGTATTCGAGGAATCGTGTGTAAAAAGCGCAATTCCTGGTTATTTGTCAAAAAAACCTATGTAATGGTGTATAGTAATTGTGTTCCTTGAACTAATGTAATAATCAGACTAAAAGCAAAAATGTGGCTGTTTTGGTTTCTTTGGAAGTTAAGTAGAATTCTCTTTTTATCTGGGCCTTTGAGTGGGAACCGCTTACCAATGAAGTGTTTATTTAACCTCTAACCCAGGGGTTCTCAACTCCAGTCCTGTAAGACACCCCCCCACCCCCCCAACAGGTCAGGTTTGCAGGATATCCCAGCTTCAGCACAGGTGTCTCAATCAGTCCCTGCTTCAGCACAGGTGGCTCAATCCAGTTTTTGACTGAGCCTCTGATTGAGCCACCTGTGCTGAAGCTGGGATATCCTGAAAACCTGACCTGTTGGGGGGGGGGGGGCTTCAGGACTGGAGTTGAGCACCCCTGCTATATCCCACCTTGTCTCTGTTAGAAGACCCATAAAAACGGCTCCTATGTCAGTTATCCATATTACAAATGAAATAAAAATAGGTGTATGTTATTGGTAAAAATGTATCAGTCACCCAGACTTAATTCCTTGCCATTGGTGGGAGTCCAACTTTAAAGTGCTGAACAAACAAGTTTTGTGTTTGAAACCATTTCTTTGCTTAACCCCCATTGTAGTTGCACTAGCCACATTCTTACTGGAGAATAGAGATGGGCGAATGTGTCAAAAGTCAATACACAAATTATTTGCTGTTGCAATTCCACAAAATTCGATTTGCGGTTGAATAATTTGGGCTATTGTAACTAAACCCCCCACCCCCACCCCCCGTATTCGCATCGCCCTCACGTTTTCAAATATGTCACAACAAAATGTTAAAACGAATATTTGATATTCGTTTTATGCGCAGTTATTGCAAATGTCCATATGATGGCCTTTAATGCAGACATTCACACCTTCGTATGTAGACACTTTGAGCGTGCAAATGTTTTGATTGTGTTTTTCAGAGGCGAATCTGTGAATATGGTGTTTATTTGCATGTTTGAATATTCGCAGCTTAATTTCCAATCGAAGTCGAATCTCTGCGAGTAATTTGCATATCTCTACTGGAGAAGTGTAGATTAATTGTAGGTTTAATTGACCAAAATGAGAATTTCTCAAAGAGCACAAAGCTTTCAAAATGTACAGGTCTCGTCTTCTAGTGCACATGAAGAAGACATCTGTGAGGTTTGTAAAGCTCTGTACACGTGAAGAAGTGACCAGTGAGGTTTGTAAAGCTCTGTAAAAGTGAAGAAATGACCAGTGAGGTTTGTAAAGCTCTGTACACATGAAGTGACCAGTGAGGTTTGTAAAGCTCGGTACACATGAAGAAGTGACCAGTGAGGTTTGTAAAGCTCGGTGCACATGAAGAAGTGACCAGTGAGGTTTGTAAAGCTCGGTACACATGAAGAAGTGACCAGTGAGGTTTGTAAAGCTCGGTACATGTGAAGAAGAGACATGTAAGGTTTGGAAAGCTCTGTGTACATGAAGAAGAGACCTGTGAGGGTTGGAAAGCTCTGTATACATGAAGAAGAGACCTGTGAGGGTTGGAAAGCTCTGTACGCATGAAGAAGAGACCTGTGAGGGTTGGAAAGCTCTGTACACATGAAGAAGAGACCTGTGGGATTTGGAAACCTCTGTACACTATAATTAACTACGAAGAACTCTTAAGTTGGTCTAAAGCAGGCCTGCACAACTCGTAAAGTGAGAAGGGCCGAACTGCTCCAAGGAAAAAAAAATTGGGCCACACGGGTAAAATCATCATCATCATCATCATCTCTCCTCCAGCACCTCTCATCATCATCATCACCATCATCATCTCTCCTCCAGCACATCATCATCCTCATATCTCCCTCAGCACCCCTCATCATCATCCTCATATCTCTCCCCCCTTGCAACTCGCATCGCTCTCCCCCCTTGCACCTCGCATCGCTCTCCCCCCTTGCACCTCGCATCGCTCTCCCCCCTTGCACCTCGCATCGCTCTCCCCCCTTGCACCTCGCATCGCTCTCCCCCCTTGCACCTCGCATCACTCTCCCCCCATGCACCTCACATCACTCTCCCCCCATGCACCTCACATCACTCTCCCCCCATGCACCTCACATCACTCTCCCCCCATGCACCTCACATCACTCTCCCCCATGCACCTCACATCACTCTCCCCCATGCACCTCACATCACTCTCCCCCATGCACCTCACATCACTCTCCCCCATGCACCTCAAATCACACCCCCTTGCACCTCAAATCACACCCCTTTGCACCTTAAATCACCCCCAATACACCTCAAATCACCCCCATACACCTCAAATCACCCCCCTTGCACCTCCAATGACCCCCCTGCACCTCAAATCACCCCCCCTGTACCTCAAATCACCCCCCCATACACCTCCAATCACCCCCCTTGCACCTCCAATCACCCCCCTTGCACCTCCAATCACCCCCCTTGCACCTCCAATCACCCCCCTTGCACCTCCAATCACCCCCTTGCACCTCCAATCACCCCCTTGCACCTCCAATCACCCCCCCTGCACCTCAAATCACCCCCCTTCTGCACCTCAAATCACCCCCCTTGCACCTCAAATCACCCCCCTTGCACCTCAAATCAAAAGAATGTATAATTCCTAGGGGACACATATACATATATACACACACACATATACACATGTATATATATATATACATTGGGAGCAGGGGGGGAGCGGCCGCAGAGGAGCTGGCTGTTACTTCCCCCTCTGTCCCACGTTGGGAGCAGGGGGGGAGCGGCCGCAGAGGAGCTGTCTGTTACTTCCCCCTCTGTCCCACGTTGCGAGCGGGGGGGGGAGGGAGCAGGGGGGAGCGGGCCCTGCGCATGTGCGCCCGAACCGCGGGGAATCGCCACCATTTTTTTAAAATGTATTTAATTAATAAACTGGCGCCCGGCCGGAGTCATCGCGGGCCGCACCGAGAGGCCAGGCAGGCCGCAGCATGCGGCCCGCGGGCCATATGTTGTGCAGGCCTGGTCTAAAGGATGTGTTGCACATCCCGCTGGAAGCAAAAGGAGTTAAATAGTCACTGATTTTTATAGTAGTTACTTATGGCACAATGCAGCCATCTAGTGGACTCTCTATGCAGTACACAAAATGGCATTTGTGTTCCAAGTACTGTAGATATAGCTCCTTTCAGACGAAATTACCCATTTAAGTCAATGGGGAATTTAGGCCGAAAATGGCCCACTCAACCGCATCGGCACATATAGATTCGGCCCCATAGCAAACTTCCGTGGAGTCCAATATCTTTGTATGCCAGTGGTACTAGAGACTTGGCCATCATAAGGTAACCTTTACAGGGCTGTGACTTGATGAGCAATAGAACCAGAATATAGTCACATAGTTAAGTAATAGATAAGTAGGTTGAAAAATGACATACGTTCATCAGGTTAAACCTATGCTAAATTTAGTTGACAGATACTTAGCCTATATTTGTATTTCAAGTATATTGATCAAGAGAAAGGCAAACAAAAAACCCCAGTGAAATACCATCTAATGATATCTCATAATATATCTCATGTATCTGGTAGTAATAATAATAGCATGTTCTTGTAGAGCAGTGCTAGTTTTATGTAGCGCTTTACAGAGACATTTTGCAGGCACAGTCCCTGCCCCGTGGAGCTTACAATCTATGTTTTTGGTACCTGAGGCACAGGGAGATAAAGTGACTTGCCCAAGGTCACAAGGAGCCGACACCGGGAATTGAACCAGGTTCCCAAACTCAGTGCCGTTACTCACTATGCCAATCCTTCTCCCATGGTCAACTCTCAAAAACAGTCTGGAAGGATTTTTTCAAAACATTTTGTCATGTTTTTTCTCAATATACCCATTTTTTCCTTTTTTGTTTTGTGTTTGTCACCAATCCCTTTCGCTTGCTTACCCCAATCATATTGCAAACATTCTCAACAAAAAGAAAGTTAAAAATAAAAGAGGGGGTGTGTGATTTTGAGCTGAGTAAACATGTGTTAGAGCTGCTCGCACTGAGGAGGCCTAATCTACTATAAATGTATCTATTTATATCACACGAGACCCATGATATACATACCTGGCATTAAAAGTGAGCATCAGCACAATGTCTTCAAAGTCAGGAAAAAATGCACTCCGGAACATGCCAAACTTCTTTCCTCGCGGCTCTCACAAGATGGTGGCTCTTTGAGAGACAGCTATGAGACAGCTATGAAACGGAGAGGAAGGACGACCTAACGCTCCAACCATCGACAAAACCGGAGATAGAGGATTTATACATAAGATTAAAAACGGGTTACAGGCCGAGATGAAGAAATCAATTACAGAACTTAGAACTGAGGTTAATCCACTCGGCAGCACTACGAATGAGATGGAGAACAAAATGGTGGAGATGCCCGAGGCCCATAATGTCCTATCTAAGGATATGGGAGTGATGAAAGGCCAACTAAATTACATTCTAGAGAAACAGGAGGACGGCGATAACCACTCAGGATGCAATAATGCAATGATTCGAACACTACCAGAGATGGTGGAGGGTTTGCCCACATATTTGCTTGGCCTATTCCAGCAACTGTGCCCGGAACTCACCACATAAAAACTCCTACTCGATAGGGTCCACAGAGCTTTGAAACCAAAGGCATTGTTGGCTGATATAATAAGGGACGTCATAGCCCGTTACCACTATTTCCAATATAAGGAAGCTGTTTTGTAGACCGCGATGAACCACCGCTCGATTGATTTCAAAGGCCGCAAACTACAACTATTCCCGGACATACAGTATATCCGTTGGCCCTCCATAGCAGCCTGAGACCAGTGACCAAGATCTTCCGAAACAACAATGTAAGATACTGCTGGGATACCCTTTTCGCCTCATTGTACACAAACAAGGGACCCACATTTACATCAGAGACACAAACAAAAAATAGAGCAGAGCACTGCGAAAAAAAGCCGGTTAGGAAGCTGGACAATGTAGCCGTAAAACAAAATCTTTATTAAATTTAAAACAATTAACAACATCCCAGCAACCACTCTGACGCGTTTCGTACCTTGTCGATACTTTGTGAAAGTTTTCATTTCGGTTTACTGTTTGTCATGGGTTTTTTTCCCCCTGTGTATGTCCCTTTGTGTCCCACTTTTCACTTTAGTCCGCAAGAAGCTACGTGGGCCCTTGCCAGCTTTAGGCCTTGACCTTGCTGCCTGCTACAGCGTCCGCTGCGCTCACGAGAGCCCTCCCCGCAATGGCGCTGGGCCCGCTGCGAGGGGGGGCCGCAGCGCTCGCGCGAGAGCTAACCCTGCTCTCAATAGAATTGAGAGCAGGAACTCGCGTCGAGCGGCTAGGCACACCCCCCGGCGGTTCAGCCAATGAGGGCGAACCTGCCGGGTGACGTCATGGCCGTGCCCCCGTCACTCCTCCACCACGCCCCCCCCCCGGTCTCTGCTCCTGCAGTGAGCTGCAGACCGGGGAATCGCCGGAACGCGCAGCCAAAAGCGCGGGCGCGCATTACAGCGCCGTGACCGGGGCCTTAGCCTTACATGCAGCAGGAGCTCCAAAACACAACCAGTAGTTCTGGTTCTTATCTGTCTTAGACCATCCTATCATCACCCCTTAAGATAATATCACACAATGTGAAAGGTTTAAATAGCCCCCAGGTGAGGCGAATGGCCATGACCAACTATAAAAAGGAGAGGGCTGATATTATTCTTTTACAAGAAACACACCATGATAAGCGACATGAATCTTACTTTTTTTGATCAATAATACTTATTTGGCCTCCGCTCCAGTTAAGAAAAGGGGGTGGCCGTTTTGTTCAATAATAATGTACCTTTTCAGAAAGAACGAATAATGAAAGAAAAAGAAGGCCAGTATATATTTAAAGTGGGTTCTTTAATTACTATACATATCACTATCAGGGGAGGGGCATTACTAGATGTGGTAATATACAACAATGTACAAGGAATAACAAATATTCAAGTTTGGGAACCTGTTTGGGAAACAGTGATCATAACATGGTCTCATTTGAAATAAATGGTCAAAAACATATAATATGGGATTCAACAAAGACGTTACATTTTAGAAAGGCAGATTTTAATAAACTGAGGAATAATTACAAGGAATACGTAAAGCAAGTGGTGCCTATATTAAAAAAGTGAGCTACTGTAGATCACAACCAGGGAATTACATACTTGTGAGCATGACATCAATAGTGGGGACGCTACTTGAAGGTTTATTACGGGATAATATTCAGGAACACATAATGGAAAACAAAATTATTAGTAATAGTCAGCATGGATTTATGAAAAATAGGTTGCGCCAAACTAATCTTATTAGTTTCTCAGAGGAGGTAAGTAGGAATTTAGACTAGGGTAATGTAGTTGATGTAGTTTACTTAGATTTCGCAAAGGTTTTTGACATGGTTCCAGACAAAAAGTTACATAGTTTCACAGTAAATGAGGTTGTAAAAAGACATGCGTCCATCAAGTTCAACCTATGCTAAATTTAGGTGACAGATACTTTATCCTATATCCGTACTTACAGTACATTGATCCAGAGGAAGGCAAACAAAAAAAGTGTGTGTGCTGAGCACGCGCATTTTAAGTGAAACAATTTCATTGCCAAAACGCAAATAAGTTTGACTTATAACGTGAGTGCGCAGCACACACCCCATGTTTGACCTATTTGCACTTCTATATGTATAGTAACTGTGAATTCCTCGTATGTGTATATGCGCGTTTCTGTGTGTCTCTCTGTGTGTGCGTCTCTTTGTGCCAGCGGCTACAGCGCAGGCGTCTGTGAGTGTTTGTGCGTCTCTGTGTGTGAGTGTTCGCATCTCTCTGTCTCTGTGTGTCTGTGTGCATGTGCTGCGCCTGTGCTGCGTGCAGCGCCGATGGCTACTGCACAGGCACACCCAGCCGGCTCCTACTGCACAGGCACCCCCAGCCGGTGCCGACTGTGCTGGCGTTCCGAGCCGGTGCATACCGTGAAGGCACGCCAAGCTGTCGGCTACTGCGCAAGTGTGCCAAGCCATCAGCAGCAGCTCCTGCGCATGCACGCCGAGTTTGTGAGGCCTCGGCATGTGCGCCAGCTGCCATAACGGCCTCTTCTGCCAGCAGTGACGTCACTTCCGGGACTGCACTTCCGTCTTCAACAAGGCAATTTACTCCAAAGGAAATTTTCATTTGGTAGGTGCCAGCATAGAAGTTTCACATCATAAACCCCAGTGAAATATCATCCAATTATATCTCATAAGGGCAAAAATAAATAAATTCCTGATTCGAATTTGCAATCAGATTACTCCCTGAATCAACATCCTTTCCATGTTTACTTATTAGATATACCCCTGTAAACCCTTCCTTTCTAAAAAGATGTTCAACCTTTTACTGAACAGTCTCCATGGGTAATGAATTCCACATTTTAACTGCCCTTACTGTAAAGAACCCTTTACTTTGTTGCTGGTGAAATCTCCTTTCTTCCAACCTTAAGGGATGACCCCGAGTCCGTTGTACTGCCATTGGGGTGAATAGTTCTTTTGAAAGCTCCTTGTACTGTACAGAGTTGTCAAATGGAACTGACAAAGATGAGATATTAGGGGGTCTGGCATAACAACATAACAGCATTTAGGATGAAGCCATTTTGTGTGAATATTTCAATCCGCCATCTTGTCTTGTCTCTGTGAGTCTTAATTTCTGTGTTACATTTCTGTATAAACAAATGTGTGAAACAGGAAAGGAATGTTTTCGCTCTTAGCTGAATTTATTGACCCTTCCTCATCCAATCAGCTTCAAATTGAAAGTGTAAACAGGCTAAAGGTTATGAGAACCCATGAGATAAACTTAGATTCTCGCAGTGAAACTAGTTCTCACACAAATGCCAGGTGGTAGGATAGGCACATCCCATTTAACCCCAGAATGGTTTCTAGCTGACAGGTAGTTATACAATATTATTATGTATTCCAAAATGACATCGACTTTAATATTGTTATGTATTACAAAATGAGGTAATGTTTAGTGACGTGCAAGCCCCCCCATAAAGGGGTGGAGCTTTAGGATTTAGGGTATAAATATATGGCATACCATGTTTATTGTTTAGAGAGCTTTTGTTTTGAAGCTGTCTCCGTTGTGCACTTGACTAGAATAAATTCACGTGTTATTCTGTTTCAAAATAACCTCAGACTGTGTTTTTTATTTACGCTTTTTCTCAGAACTTTTTCAGGTTGGGCTAAAGTTGTGAGTGGAGTACCTCAGGGATCAGTACTGGGACCCAAGCTTTTTAAATTGTTTATTAATGACCTTGAGGTTGGCATAGAGAGCAGTCTCCATCTTTGCTGATGACACTAAATTGTGTAAGGTAGTAGAGTCAGAGCAGGATATAATTTCTCCCCAGAAGGATTTGGAGAGACTGGAAACTTGGTCAGGTAAATGGCAGATTAGGTTTAATACAGATAAATGTAAGGTTATGCATTTGGGAAACAAGAATAAACAGGCGACTTACATATTAAATGGGGATAAATTAGGGGAATCCTTGATGGAGAAGGTTTAGGAGTGCTTGTAGACAGCAGGCTTAGCAATAGTGCCCAAAGTCATGTAGTAGCTGCAAAGGCAAACAAGATCTTATCTTGCATTAAACGGGCAAAGGATGGAAGGGAAGTAAACATAATTATGCCCCTTTATAAAGCATTAGTAAGACCACAACTTGAATATGGAGTACAATTTTGGGCACCACTCTTTAGAAAATACATTATGGAACTAGAGATAGTAGAGAGAAGAGCCACCAAATTAATAAAGGATATGGAATGGACTATCACGGGAGACCAGTACTTTTAACATCTTAAAAACCTTCCGGGATCACTATCACCAAGTACAGGACAAAGTAAATGAATAAACTGAATTTATTCTGGTAGAACCAGCAAATACACAAAACACACAGTTATCACATACCCTCACCAACTGAGGACCTGGGGGAAGTCTCTAGCCTCACTAGGTGCAGGGCGCCTGCTTCAGTAGGCTTACCCTGTCCACTTCTACTCCAGGTATCCAAAGTGCTATTTGCCTGCTGTGCCCCCTGATTTTAGCACTCTCGATCGAGCCCCTGGTGGTACTCATCAGAGCTAAATCGGGATATAACCAGAATCAGGCAATATAGATTTTAAATTATCCCCGTTTGTTGATGATATTCTTCTAACCTTGCCGAGACCTCTCACCTCCTTGCTCAAACTTTTTCATCTACTAGATCAATTCGGCAGGATATGAGGGTTTAAATTGAACCATACCAAATCAATGGCCCTCAAATCTAAATAAGACCAAAGAGCTAGCCACTCCGCTAGCAGGTATCATGTAATGGTGGAGTTTCATAGTTCCCACTCCCTGCAGGCCAAATCGGAAGCCGGGACATCATCGGGTTCAACTTCCTATTTGCCTGTGTGATGCGAGAGCTTTAAACTTTGCAGAGATACCGGCACCCACTTTGGAGGTCTGTATCTCGGGAAGTAGAGGGGTCCATAGAGCTGAAATGAATTTGTTTCAACTCCAGAGACCCCTCCTTCAAACCCAAGTTAAAAAACAGTGATACATTTTTCTTTTAAAGCACAAATTTCTCCTTTAAAAAGTGACACTTAAGGGGGGCACAGCCACTACGGAACTAGTGTTACCTATTTTTGTGTGTGAAGTGTCGTATGGTCTGTTATACCTTTAAATGAACCCATATAACACAGCTGCAGACAATCAGCATATAACACACATTCATACAAACATCACAAAACATGCTTCATCAACACATGCTAAAAAGCAAAAGAATTTGTATTATTTTACATGTAACAATTTAACATGTAAACATACACACAGTAGGAGAACAAATGCCTAATTGAAGTGAGTAGTGTTAGAATACACAAAGCAAGCAGTTAACTTTTGTGAATAATGTCAAATGGGGATTAAACACCTGCATATTTTATAAAAATGATGTAGAAATCCAGTCTGGTAAATCTGTGAGCGTCAGAGGCAGAACTAATGAATCTTTCAGAAATGTGCACTTTCCTCCAAGTTTCCACGTGGAATATGGCTGTATCTGGACACCAGGAGCTCAGCGCTGTTTTAGGGGCTGCTTTTGCAGATTAAATATTTAGAGATTCTTCATAGATGCTTCAGCCCTTTGGTCCTCCTGCTTGATTACATTTGCACATGTGTCCTGGGTCTCTTATCCAGCAACAATAGGAGTGAATCTCTTTTTCATTGAGCCTCTCGGAAGAAGGATACATTTAATAAGGTGTCTGTACGAAGGAAAAAAGCAGTATTTACCCGATTGCAGTTTAATAAATGTACTTAATAAACCATCACTCACAAAGAAAAAAATCAGCTGCTGCCCTAACTAGCAATTTTTGGCCTAAGTGGGACTGAGACTTTTACTGGAAGGACTTTGTGGGTGGTCATAGATATATAGTTATACTCCCCGTCACTATTACCTGCTGCGTATTAATTTGTGGAAGAATGAAAGGACAATCATGAACTGCCATAGATGTAGTCAGTTACATGGTTTGCTCAGATACCACCACATATCCCTACATAACTCAGAGGGCCCTATGTATCAACCAACAGAAAAACGTGCTTTCATGCGCTGCACAAATTGTACTCCAAAATTGCGTCATTTGAATCAAACATGTTGCTTTCGTTTCTTACATAAGGCTCAGATTTATAAGCAAGAAAGTGAGCATACAGGGATAGACCAAATGAATAAACATGGGAAGGATGTTGATCCAGGGAGAAATCTGGATTGCCATTATTGGAGTCAGGAAGGAATTTATTTTTCCCCTTATGAGATATCAATAGATGTTTCACTTGGATTTTTTGTTTGCCTTCCTCTGGATCATAATACTGTAAATACAAATATAGGATAAGTATTTGTTGTCTAAATTTAGTATAGGTTGGACTTGATGGACATCTGTCTTTTTCCAACCTTATCTACCATGTAACGTCACTTCAGACATGGTTTCCAAAGTATTCAATGTCAATGTTGGTACTGTGTATTACGTGCTAAGTGAAGGTGAAAAAACGGCGCTAACTCTATTAGTGTTTCACTAAAAACTATACAGTGAGTGGTTTTAGCAAAATCTATTTGATTTTACAATAATAAAGACGTGCTCAAATAACGTGCAAATGATATTTAAAAGGTTCAAACCCCCTGCTCAAACCCAGCTGGTAGGGACTGGTTTCGCTAGTCCCGCAAATCGTCACTTTCGTTGTATTCCAGGGGGAGCATGGAGGGAAATAGAACAAAAAAGACAAAAAACAATCTAAGTGTAGACAGTTTTTAGATAGTGTAAAATTAAATGTCTTGTCTTGGCTCGTATGTTGTGCCTACTTACAAGATGTAAGTTGTATTCAAGCGGTTTAGACACACAATGGTCTCTGCTAAGGTAGTTGTTCTCCACTCTATGAAGCGGTCTCCAGTTGTCAGCTCAGCAACCAAGTGTATGTGAAGAAAAATGATACCATAGTGCAGACCAATATAATGATAAAACTAAACTTTATAAATTTAAAAATGAACACTTACAATAAAAATGAATATATTAAGCATTGTTCACAATCTTAGTGATCAGGGAGAGAAGAGTGTGTTAACTTCAGGCTCACCCGCCTCTTCCGATGGGACTTGTTGTAATCAGCCTCTCTCTGCGACGCTGTGTCTCCGGTGGTGGACTGTGTGACCCAGGCTGTATCTTCCCGTGGGCTGTTGGACTCCCCTTCAGCTTTTGTACATCAGTACTGCGCTTGGAGCTGCCTTTCGGGTGGATGATCTCGCCTCTCTCACCGCCGGTACGTCACTTCCGCTTTGTCCCGTCACGTCACTTCCGGGCGCGGCTTGTTGAATTTCTGAATGGCGATCACGCCTCTCTCCTCTCCCCTCTCAGGACGGCTCCCACTCTACGCGTTTCACTCCTGAGGAAGCCACACACCCTTTTCTGGCGAAACGCGTAGAGTGGGAGCCGTCCTGAGAGGGGAGAGGAGAGAGGCGTGATCGCCATTCAGAAATTCAACAAGCCGCGCCCGGAAGTGACGTGACAAAGCGGAAGTGACGTACCGGCGGTGAGAGAGGCGAGATCATCCACCCGAAAGGCAGCTCCAAGCGCAGTACTGATGTACAAAAGCTGAAGGGGAGTCCAACAGCCCACGGGAAGATACAGCCTGGGTCACACAGTCCACCACCGGAGACACAGCGTCGCAGAGAGAGGCTGATTACAACAAGTCCCATCGGAAGAGGCGGGTGAGCCTGAAGTTAACACACTCTTCTCTCCCTGATCACTAAGATTGTGAACAATGCTTAATATATTCATTTTTATTGTAAGTGTTCATTTTTAAATTTATAAAGTTTAGTTTTATCATTATATTGGTCTGCACTATGGTATCATTTTTCTTCACATACACTTGGTTGCTGAGCTGACAACTGGAGACCGCTTCATAGAGTGGAGAACAACTACCTTAGCAGAGACCATTGTGTGTCTAAACCGCTTGAATACAACTTACATCTTGTAAGTAGGCACAACATACGAGCCAAGACAAGACATTTAATTTTACACTATCTAAAAACTGTCTACACTTAGATTGTTTTTTGTCTTTTTTGTTCTATTTCCCTCCATGCTCCTCCTGGAATACAACGAAAGGTACTGTGTATTACAACATAACTTACAAAGGCCCCTATTTCCTATGGGATGAACGCACAGTTAACAATGCATTCAAGTGGAATAAAGTTGATGTTAAAGTTGTGTTATCCTGTTATCTCACCATATTAAAGAAGGGGGGAAAGAAAGAACAGTGAAGCTTGCTGCGTCTACACAGTTGGGAATCTGCGCACGTTCCCAGCATTCTCTATCTTAGGACCTCAGAAAGACTAACATACCTTCCACCAACTGGTGCCTGGATGTTGATTTCTCTGCTACGTTGTCCCAGGACTGCGGTAAAGTCTGTATCTCCGACAGACGATCATAGCGCACTTGAAGGAGGAGCTTCCGTCTCAGATATCTATATGGAAGCTCAGGATCTAGCACCCAAAAAGACCAGCTTCCTCTACTCTAATGTGGGCGAGGGCAACTGTCTCCATGTCATCCAGAAACTTGAATGCAACCATTGTTTTCTAACTCCTATCCTAGTGCATTCTGGGTCTCAGTGTTCCTAGACAAAGATTTGGAAAACCAGATCTGGATATTAAACTCATGATGACATGGAGGGAGGTTGTCAACAATGGTGAACTAGTGGTCGTAACAGTTAGTAAAGGGTTAAACAAGGTGATGGGTACATTATTTTTGAGAAATCAATTAATTAAATATCCTAAAAGTGCATGTGTGTGTGTGTGCGTATGTACGTACACATTTTAAGTTATGGTGGGTGAACAAAACCTCCACCGTTAGCATATAGCCAATAAAGAAAATCACTTTTGAGCACATTCACATGTCTTAGACAGGTCTGCAACCCTGCCTTTCACCATTATCACCCAGTGCTCCCACTGCAGCAAGGGATTCTGGGAAATGACATGCAAATGAGCACACGTGTGACCTTTTGCCTGGAATCCATTTTTACATGGAACCCTTATAAGCAAATGCTCTGCTGTTCCCACAGCTTTAAAGCATATCATGGGATTAGATGCAAAGCCAGTCAAACCACTCACAGACAACTATTGAAACATTGTGTGCTCATTTGCATGTCATTTCCCAGAATCCCTTGCTGCAGAGGAAGCACTTTATGCTAGGTGATAATGGTGAAAGGCAGACTTGTCTAATGCTACGGCCCCAGTCCTCCCTGCTGCACGAGCGCATGGCAGCGCATGCAGAGACTACAGCCGTGATCACAGGTCAGTAGGGGAGATCTAGGGAGAGCATATCTGCCCTGCCATTGGCTGCGCACGGCCACGTGACCACATTGCGGCTAGCGATACGCGTCACAGCGCTTTGCGTACCCACACTCACAGCCACTAGGGCCTGCCCCATAGAGGGCTGTGCTGTTGTGTTTGGCGTGCACCGCCGCCGTAACCACTGAGGACTCAGCCTAAAACACGTGATATTCTTTATTGGGGATATATACTGTATATATATATATTTTTTTTTTTTTGCAGAATAAATGAGTTCATCAATATTAGGTGATACCTTTTTTTTATTTTGACTAACAATTATGACATCAATTGTTAGTCAAAATAAAAAAAAGGTATCACCTAATACTGAAGAACTAATTTATTCTGCTTTTTTCTTCATGCTAATAATTTTAAAGGTAGTTCCGATCTTTAGTAAATATTCTTAATGGTAAGATGTGTGGGAAATAATTATAATTCAATCACTTGACAGCTTGGGGAAGAGCATATTAGGTATGTAGGTGACAAAAGGACAGCGCTCCCATTGAAAATACTTTTCACATGAACACACGACTCCGTTGGAGGGTCATAAACTCTTTTCAGAAAAAAAGACTATCGTGAGTTGCATTTGTATTTTTTGTGTGCTAAGCAGGACTGCTATTTATACATCATCTATAAAATAGAGTGCTTATGTCTTAATAAAAGACTACAAATGATCGCAGGTACGAAAATGACAATTGAAATTAGGGCTGTACACTATTGCATTGCCATTTGCATGACACTCATTTAGGTTAACGTCACGTTATATAGGGCTTCGAGCATATGGGCTTCAGTGAGATGTATACAATTCTGCGTCTGCCATTTAATTATTTTGTATCTGTGTCAAAATTATCCGATTCAAACTAGGGCTATGCGTGAAATGTACGACAATCATTTAGTTTCTTAAATCTGGTAAATACTGCTATTATGGTCAAGTGCACGTTCTCTCACTTTTAATTATCTGTATACACAGCCCCCAACGCTTTGTGAAATTCCTGCAGCAGCGGAGGTTGAACATGCCAAATGCTGGGCCGTTGTTAAAGGATACTGGTTTCTGTAATGTTTTTCGATATCTTGTAGCCACTCCAGCATGTCGGCTATGGAAGGGCTGAGCACAGAGCGCTCCATGGAAGCGCCAAGACCAATTCCCTCTGCATTCACCTCATACACATACAGGACGGACCCCACCTGATGACTCACAGCATCCCTCACTTTCTGCAGTGCAGACCTACAACAATCAACAGCAAAGTACAGTGTGGAAAGAGAGATCTTACCCAGCGGACTTCCTCTGTTCTACATTCCAAGTCGTGTGACTGAGCTACACCACCATCCTACATTATTCAAGTATTTGTTCCCAATGGGATATCTGCTACGGTGATAATTACATGCCTGCAAGCCTGCTGGGTAAACTACTAACCCTGTCACTGCAAGAAGAGATATCAACACATTGCAGAGCTATATGTTGTCGCCCTCTCAAGCAGTGAAGGGGTTAACGTGTGTACGTGTGTGTATGTGTGTATATATTTATATGTAGAGATAATTTTAACAAATTTGCATCTGAGACAGTTCAATATCTGAATCAATAATTAATCTGGATATACATGAGTTTACAAAACAGTCTCGTCTGAGACTGAAAGATTGTAAAGATACTACAAAGTATTTGGTTATGTTAATGGCTTAAAAAAGGATTGTATATACACGGTTGTGTTTTTAAATAGCATCAATCACCTACATTTAAACCATTAAACATGCCACTGCCATTTGTTCATTTTGCTGAAAGAACTGAACAATATATTTATAACATTTTTCTGCAGTTGTGTTTTTCTACATATTTAGGTTTTGTACATGCAATTGTGGCTCCATGGAATAGCTTAAGCTCGTATTTAAAAGGTAAAACTCCACACTTGTGTGTGTATATAATAATTTCATCTCTAAACATGCTGATTTGTACTAAATCCAAACCTCACCCAATAAGAAACTATTAATAATTGATTATATATAAAAGTATACGTGGTTGATTTGATTAAACCGCCATTAGTTTACTTTGGGACTGCTCCTTTAGAGAGCGAAGGTCCCACTTACATTTTCTCACTCAGCTCCTCTAGTGTGGCCTCCATAGCTGCTGTGAGCTTGTACCGGAGACGATCCTCTAGATCCGGGAAGCAGTGTACCGGGCTACTCCTGAACTCTACTCTCTGACAGGCCTGTAGCTGCTCTGCAAGGTTACTCAGAGAGCTGAGCAGCGGGTCACACTGCAGAAGCATACACTGCCATTCATTCTGCTGCTTCTCTATAGCATCAAAGCACCTCCTAAAAGACTGGTGAATAGAGACCAGTGCAGTTCTCTCCGACATTCTGCAGATAAAAACACAAACGGTAGAAACAATAAGTAACATTGTACCTATTTAGCAAGTTAATACTGCATCTGTTTTATACCCAGTACCTATTAAATGACAGGGGCACATATCACTGGAGCAAAAGAGTTGCAATGTCTACAGCTCTCAGTGGTTGAAACTCGGAACCCCCAGCTTGCTAGAGCAACTGGGCGATTCAGATTGATGGCAAATGTTATAAATGATTAACAGGTTAGAGAGTGTGCATCACCGCTTCTAATATGTGTATACAAATATATAAGATTAAACCCCTAAGTTCAAATGTTTTATTGGTCAGCTGATTTTAGACTCTAGTCCACAATAGAAACCAAAGTGTGCGCTGTCCCAAAAAGGTCCCTTGGTATCCAAAATAAACGGTTATCACTCTGCTGCTCCTATTCCCCCGTGATTGGCGGGGTTAGACAAGAACATATGAAACAAAAAAGGGCGCAAAAAGAGAAAAACACAATAAGTCATAGATCACTAAAAATATTTATAAAATTGACTAAATAGAACTTGCATAGTAAAATAGGATCACGTAGATCCAATCATCCACACATGAGAAAACGAGGCGCGTAAAGAGGAAGGTCCCACATGTCCACAACCGACGGATCTAAGTTGAAATATAGTCTGGTTCTCACTGCTGGATGTTACAGCTGTGTGTGGCTGGAGTCCGCGTCCTCGTGCAAACAGGGCGGTTTCATAAAAGATGCAGAGTTAAACTGGGAAGTGTACCTGTATCCCGTAAAAGAGTTGAGGATTCTGGATCAAAAATGTAACTTAAATAGAAAATGACTGATTTGGTTCTCACAGGCAAGCACTAATATATATATACTAGCTGAGAGACCCGGCGTTGCCGGGGATTAAAATTTCCCGCTCCCTCCTCTCTCCACTCCCCCTGTCTCTTTCTCCGCTCCCCCAGTCTTTCTCCGCTCCCCCTCTCTCTCCGCTTCCCCCCCCTGCGCAGCTCTGCCCCCCCCCTGCGCAGCTGTGGTCTGCCCCCTGTGCAGCTCTGCCCCCCCCCCCCCCTGCGCAGCTCTGGTCCCCCCCCTGCGCAGCTCTGGTCCCCCCCCTGCGCAGCACAGTGTCACATACACAGTGTCACACACACACTATCACACACACAGTGTCACACAGTGTCACACACACATACAGTGTCACACACAGTGTCACACACAGTGTCAGACACGCACATTGTCACACACAGTGCAGTCAGTTGGAGTCTCTTGCCTGTGCTGTCTGTGGCTCCCTCAAGTCTGTGAGGGGGGGGCTCTCCCCATGGGGTTAAATACAGCCAGCTCTGGTGAGTGCACATTCCTCACGTTTTGGCCTTCCTGCCTCTGTGGCTGCTGGTAGTATTGGGGAGCGTTGGGGGGCGGGAGGAGCCTGTGTTACTGGCTGGTGTGCTCCTGAATGTGCTCCTCAGAACGCGCTCTGCGGAGTGACACTGACGCTTCCTGCTCACTGCCTGCCTCTCGCTGGAGCTGTCGTGGGGAGAGGAGGAGAGGGGCCTGGCAGAGCTACCGCTGAGAGGCTTGTGCCGTTTGGCGAATGGTCTTTCGTGGCGGGGGGCAGGGAGGGGGGGAACGCCCTCGGCGGGGGTTGGGAGCCAGAGTAGAGCTGAGGGGGAAGGTAGCGGGGAGGTGAGCTGTGGGTGAGGGGGGAGTGATGGGATGAGGTCATAGAAGCAAGCAAGCCAGCCAATGAGAGGCGTGCGGGGGCGCGGCTAGGCCACGGACCAATCTGATTGGCCAGAGGCTGAGTGACAGACCCACAGATCAATCAGATTCACCACATCTACTAACAATCTCACAAATTTCTATTATATAGATATATATATTTTTTTTAACACACATTACCAGTAAGCTCAAACTCCAAAACCCACCACATTATTTATTTATATTTTTTATGTCAAAAAGGAGTGCTACTGAACGTGGCAAATGTATACAACAAAAGACAGGGGTGCCCAATGCTACATCCAATTGACAAAACATATATGGTAATAAGTATAAAGTACAAATACTTCAGTAATAATATTTTTCTTAGTTATTTAGTTAAACCCTTTTGCCAAAGCGTCATAAGCCTGCATACCAACATCAAGGTATAACCAATATGCAGGTCCTAACTCTAAACTGTGAACCTTTCCTTTTACCTCTGTACGAGGGGAAACAACCTCAGTGGGTCTTGTCCATACAGCAAAATGACACCTTTTTAACTTGGGAGGTTCTCTCATTTTGTCCCTGTCCCAAAGAGCTTACAATCTAAGTGGTGCACTGTTATACAACTATCGTTGTCTCCCAGTCTCAATACATTATTGCAGGCTCTCTGGGAAACACATTTTTATGCGCTAATTGAAATAAACTAATATATTACTTAATTCTTAGTACACTTCAATAAAAGGAGCATTCAGACATCATCAACTTTAGGCTGTTATAAAGCCCTCTGGACTATATAACTATATATCTCACGTTGCAGCCCCTCATACCTCCTGTGCCGAAAGTGACTCCCTGTCCCTGATGCAACCCAGCATGCTGGGAATTGTAGTTTCCTTTTGCAGGGCACAGTCAATAGCGTGGAACCACTTTTCATTTTGTTTGTTTTTTGTCAAACAGCTTTGTTTATAATGAAACATGCATGAATTACATGTATTCCGAAGCAATGCATTTTATAGTGGCCTTTAAAATATGTTGCCTATGATAAATATTATATTTATTAACAATGTCATTTTCCGTTGTGTTTATTTAATGCAATGGTATTCTTTTTTTTTTTTAAGTCCTTGTATAAAACTTTGATGATGGAAAAAAAAAAAGGGATTTGGATAAGACATAACAGATTCATAATATCATAATAATCATCCAAGGCTGATGATGTACGATACTATAATAGAGAGGAGTACATTATTCTTAAAATTAAATATAACATACATATTAAAAAAACAATAATCATCATCATTATCATCCCATAATTAAGATGGAAGTACAATAAAGTAATACCGATAGCAGATAGACCATATTTGTTATATAGTAGGAAAGAACATGTTAAAACATAACACAATACATTAAATAACCTTTGAGGCAGTTACTGGGTTACCGCAAAGATGCCATCTTGGGTGTACCAAGATGTCGACTGACTCCGTACTAGACACAGTGAGCATGGACCAAGGTGGCAACTGACACTTGCGCTTGTGTGCACAGTATCTACTTCCGGGTACCGAGACCAGTCTCACCGGAAAAGGAAGTGCGGATCGCTGTAGTGTCTTCTTGTGTTGTTGTGGTCGGTTTCAGGTAGCTCGGATTGGGCTGCCCGGGATGATGAAGGAGCTGAGGGATGAGGGGAAGCGCAGAAAGCGAAGGCCTCAGAGCCCCGAGCCGCCGCCGCGGGGCCGAGTGAAGGAGGAGAGGCTAAGCCCGGCCAGGCCGCACCGACCCCGGCGAAGCCCCAGCCCCGAGAGCAGCGCCGGAGAATCCCCGCATCAGCAGGACCGAGGGGGAAGAAGCAGGTAACCGGCCATATATATTGTATGACCGGGGCTAAGGAGATGTTGCAACCGATCATATCACTGTTTTCTACACCTAGAGCCTATGACTCTGACCCCGTCATAAAACCTTACATCTAGAGTCTGTGACATGACTGACCCCATCCTAAAAGCCGACATCTAGAACCTGTGACACTGACCCCATCACTATATCCTAGAGCCTGTGACACTGACCCCATCACTATATCCTACACCTAGAGCCTGTGACACTGACCCCATCACTATATCCTACACCTACAGCCCGTGACACTGCCCCATCACTATATCCTACACCTAGAACCTGTGACACTGACCCCATCACTATACTATATCCTACACCTAGAGCCTGTGACACTGACCCCATCACTATATCTTACACCTAGAGCCTGTGACACTGACCCCATCACTATATCCTACACCTAGAGCCTGTGACACTGACCCCATCACTATATCCTACTCCTAGAGCCTGTGAGACTGGCCCTGTGATTATATCCTTGTACTAAACTCGGCCATTAACTGGAGTATGTGGCACTTGCCCTATCACTATATATTACACTGGCCCTATAACTATATCCTATACCTGGAGCATGACACATTGCTCCTATCATTGTGTATCCAGTTGAACCTTTAACTATATTCTAGTAATACCCTGATCCTATAACTAAATCATGGACCCTATAAACAGTCGGTGACACTGTCCATATGTAGCTATATTTTCGTATTATACTGACCCTATATTTATATCCTGTAACTGAAGAATGTGACACTGCTCCTATCACTGAATGTTACTGAGACTGCATAGTGCTATGATTATGCATTGCAATATGTATTATATCATACTGCACCTATAGTTATATATTACAAGGACTCTAAACCTATATTATACTTCACCTATAACACTCTGCACCTATAACTATATATTAAATGTGTCAATACCTGTATTACATTATCCCGTGGGAGACAAAAATCTATAAAACGTAAAAGCCAGACGTTTGTCAAGCAGTGAGAGGTTGTTTGGGAGAGTTTATTGAATGGTGGAGGGGATGCGTTTTATAGGATTTGTTTAAGTGGGGGGGGGGTTGATCGAGGGGGTTTGAGCAGAGGAAGCGAGTTTCTCAGGAGAAAGACAGTGACAGACGCACACAAGGAGTTAAGAGGCAGTCCCACTGTGGGGAATGAGTTGAGGTAATCCCAGGGTGGGGAAAGGGTTCAAATGTAGTCCCATGAGGCGGTAGGAAACGAAATACAGGGGTTGTGACTTTCTGCACCATGCCTGTGAAGGGAGAGATCGTGTATGCCTGTTGCAGCTGCTGCACGCAGTGTCTCATGGAGCGGCCAGACACACACTTCCTCCCTCCCTGTCTGCTCTGATACAGACAGAAGTAGAAGGGGAGCATGTCTGATGGCACCATGAGAAAAACACATTCCACCCCTCCTACTACATTGTAGCTCTAATGATCAGCACTGGCAGGAAGTAGAGGGTATCTTAGAGCACTGCACTTGCATATACAGCACCGCTTTAGGCTCCAGAGGTAACATTTTAGGCACCCGGGGCGACCAGGCACCTGAGATTTTTCCATGCCTGCATTACTCTGCACTTATAACTATTTTTATCATAATGTGTGTATACCTATATATCCCTCTGCATCTATGACTATTTATTATAGAGCCCCCTCTAACTATACAATGTCCCAGCACCTCTTTAACATTGTCACATCCCTGTTGGCTGAATTGTATCACACTGTTCTAGCTCTTACTCTGCACTTGTAGTTGTAGGATATTTCCTTGCCACACTGCACCCTATAATGGATGAAAGTAATGACTTATAAATGCTGTGATCCGTAGGCCAGCTCTTTTAAATATATTACTTTTTTTAATTTCTTTTGTAGATCACCATCAAAATGGAAAAACAAGTCATCTGCCAGACGAAGCAAATCTCCTAGGAATAGGAGGAACCAGAGTGATAGCAGGAGCCCACCTACCATGGCAGTAAAAATAAAGCAGGTAACTGGAGGATATACACTACGTTTTTTTTAATGTTATTTTAAGCTGTTTAGACCAGTATTTATTCACTTTCAAAAAGTACCCATGTTTTAAATGATGGCAAAGAGCTTTCTGTTACTGGATTTCATAGAGATTTTGTCGCTTAGGCTGCGGTCCCAGTAACATCCTGTGCGCACGGCGTGCGCTGTGCGTGTAAGCACCTCTCCTCAATGGGGCTGGGCCCAGTACGCACCGTCACGCTGAAGGTGCAGCCGCGCCGTGCTGCAAGGTTTTTTCCAACTCAATCAAATTGAATTCAAACCTTGCGACGGAGGCGTGGCCACGCCCCCACCGGCGGTTCACCCAATGAGGGCGAACCAGCCGCGTGACGTGATGGCCACGCCCCCTCAAATCCCCACCAGATCGCGGTTAGCGCTGTGCACGCGCCGCCCCCCCCCCCCCTGCCGGGCGCGCGTGTCACAGACATGACTGGGACCGCAGCCTTAGGATCAGACCATTTCTGATCAATTTCTGTGCTGCTTTGTGGGGGGGAGCAGGTGAGGATAAACATCAGAGTTTGTCAAGTGAACACCCTACTACAGGCTTTGGGCCTTTTCAAATAAATATATCGGAGAAAATATAAAAGTGAGGTTGCAAATCTGCTTTAAAACCATCACATTGAGCCGTTTCAATGTTAGTTCTATTTGAGGGAAGCTACACCCAATGGATGAGGTCCAATTCTCAAAACATAACTCCAAATTCCACCGTTTGGCAAGATCACCCGATATACATAAACATATTTAATACTTTATGTTGTTGTGGTGTGACAATATATGCAAAAGCAAGCACTAATTTAAAGCCCCCAATCTGTTTCATGAGACCTTGCATAAAATCGGCAAACCACCATACTTTTTAAACAATTTCCTCTTTCCTAATCCTTTGGAACATGCTACCTAAATATTGCCCATCCATACAGTTTTATTTCTCTTTATATTATACTAGCGATGGCTTCAGTGGCAGTTCATGAACTGTTTCATTGCATTGACAGGAAAGAGAGGAGCATCCTCGCAGGCCACCGGAAGAGAGACAGCCCAGGGAGCGATGGGAAGAGGATCACAGACGGGACAGACACAGAGACCAAACAGACCGGGGTCGGTACAACCACCCACGGCATGGAGGCAGAGACCGGGACCGGGAGGAGCAGAACATGAGAGAGCAGCGAGCGGATCGAGATTTTCACAACGAGAGGAGGAGGGAGAGACGCCAGCGCGGTGAACAGGGAGGCGAGATGGAGAACCAGGAGGTGGGTAACCCTGACAATGAAGGGCCAGCCAATAAAGAAAAGCCCAATTTCGAACTGTCTGGAGCCTTGCTGGAAGATACCAACACTTTCAGAGGAGTCGTAATCAAGTACAGCGAGCCACAGGAAGCTCGGGTCCCAAAGAAACGCTGGCGTCTCTACCCTTTTAAGAATGACGAGGCTCTTCCCGTCATGTACATTCACAGGCAAAGCGCATACCTTCTGGGCAGGCAGCGACGGATCGCTGATATTCCCATAGATCATCCATCATGCTCCAAGCAACACGCTGTCCTACAGTATCGGTAAGGAGTATACGCAATCAAGTCCTCAAAACCTGTCCACTCTTTGTGTTGTTACCTCTAAATCACTGCAGTGCTTATTATCTGATAATCTGACCCTTTAAAAAAAGAAATGCTGATACAGAGTTGGCAGTGTGCACTGTGTTCATAGTAGAATATGGTTAATCCCTGCCCTAAAGTGATTGCAATCTAATATCTATTGCCTGAGGCACAGTGAGATGCATCAGTTTGTCTGATTTCACAAGTAGCAAGTCTCAAAGTGAGCCTTCCCTCTCCAGAGGGAATGCATTACTGGTCCGCTTTAATTTTTGCCATTAAATGCACTCTGCGTGGGCAGGGATGCACTCCTTATTATAAGTAAAGATGGTGCTGGGTGTATCTTTATATTTCCATCAGTATCTGCTATTCCCCATCTTCCCCTGTCTTTTCCCTCCTGATTGGGAGACCCAGCAGCCAGCTTTGATTTCTATTGCAAGTTAAGACAAAGTAAAAAATGGCATATCTCGGAAACCGGGGGTCCTCATAGCTTTGCTGTGATACGGCTCTGTGGGGGGGATCCCTCTGGTTTGTATAGGGTCAAATATTTACTTGATATTGGGGGCTGGGTTTGCTGTTTTTACTTCTGTCGTGTGAGGATGTAAATGTCACTCCTTGTCGGCAACACTGGATTCAAGCATATGAGCCTCTTGGCTTTATCTCTCTGACCAATTATGGCGTCATAATTACTTTGCAATCGAAGAAATGGAGCTAAACTGACAATTTTGATTACCGTTCCATCAACATTTGGCCTTCTTACAAAAGACATTTTTTTTTTTAAGTTGTAAAAACCCTGCAAAGTTTTTGTTGACCATAGAGCAACTTTAAGTAAAAACATTATTTTTTTGTATTTTTAAATCATTTTTTTAAGTGTCAGCTTTTTACCCTATTAAACGTGTAATTGTCCTTTGTTTAAATCCAGACCAGGAGGGACTAACCCTTTATGCCTTCTCTATAAAGCAGTTTTTAATTTCTTGACTGCGTTAACCTCCCTATCTACTGTCGCATGGCTGCACTAACCATTCGTTTTTGACGTACCCTGACACTTTTTTGGCATCATTTTTTCCCCCTCTTCTATTTAGGGTGGTCTCATTCACCCGGGCCAACGGGACGGCCGGACGGCGTGTGAGGCCTTACATCATTGACCTCGGCTCCGGCAACGGCACCTACCTGAACAACCAGCGCATCGATCCGCAGAGGTACTATGAGCTGAAGGAGAAGGACGTGCTAAAGTTCGGGTTCAGCAGCAGGGAGTACGTGGTCTTGCATGAATCCTCTGACACTTCCGAGGTGGACAGGAAGCCAGAAGAAGACGACGACGAAGAAGATGAAGAGGAGGAAGAGGGGACAGACAGCTAGCAAGCTGCTACAGCAAAACCATAGCAGAGACTTCTTCGGACACTAGCCCCTTCGCTGCCAGAGGGGCCAGCAGCGCGTTGCTCTGTTATAGAAGGGGTTAGCTTGAATGAACAGAGTGGGTATTCTCGAACACTTTTGTGGAACAATAAACAGTATTTTTTTTATTTGGCTCAAAGACCCACTTAGCATCAAAGTGGACTGATGGCAGGGACCAGTTTAATGTTTTTACGTTTTTCACATCTTATTTAAGGGCAGTAAATTACAGCAGAGTTCGAGGGAGGATGATGATCAGAACGTCTCGCCTGAGATAAGGCATGGGTTAAGAGAGGTAAGTCTTAAAAGGGCAGTTGAACCTAATATATCTAATTAAATAATATAAACAGAGAAGTAAAACATCATGGTGGTATTTGTTGCATTTTCTGTTCCGTCTATAACACCAAAACGCTGACAGACGCCCCCGGGACCTCACAGCCACTCGGAATGCACTTCATCTGAGCGGCTGTAATATCATTGGAAGAGAATGTGTCGGTGTTCCAGACGAAATGGAAAATGTGTCTTACCTGGACTATTAGGACCAGCAGGAAAGTTGATGGAGGGTTTTAAGTTTTTTAATTCTGTGTTTATATTTTGGAAACCTTTAAATAAAAATCAAGTAGGTTGTATTGTCCCTTTAAAGGAAACTAAAAACTCTGCAATTTCAATTGAAACTAATATATAATTTTTTATTTTATTTTTTCACATTATTCGCAAACATTTAACCAACACAATCGCTGTCACTAGCTCACGTTGATCCTAAGTGGGACTGAATCTTGACAAGGTTTCACAGATTTTCCCAACTAATTTGTAGATATTTTTGGTGTCGAGCTGCCACTATACATCCATGGGGCACATGTTCTAAATGGTATGTTTATTTAACCAATGTTTCAGTTCTTTCTTCTTCCTTCTTTTTTTGTATCTTCATCGGGATATTTTTTAGTGTTTTGTTAAATGAGCTGTGCCATAGCTATGGTGGAAGAAAGCAGTGCTGTGTTGTGTAAGCATCCCTTTAACTCCTTCAGTGCCAGAGAAGTCTGCAATGCATGCCAGAGCAATATGTTGCAGGTCTCTGGCATTGAAGGAGGTCTTTGCAAATCTACTGAAATAGAATGAAATGACAAAATATATAGATACAATTTTAGGGGGCACCAATATGGAATTCAAGACCTGGCTAGCTTGATAAATGCTACTTGCTTTCATGTTTTCGTTGGACATTTGGAAGGGCTGGGGCATTACTGGAAGCATTTGTGAATTACTTTGGTTCATGCACACTGTAAAATAAAGCCGACTACAACATTTTGTTTAACTTTTTAATATTTCTACTGTTTGTATCGTGTTCCTTTCTGCTTTGGGTAAAAGTAATGGATGGATAATAAGCTTATTCATTCATTGTCATCTCACATGGAACAATGCATGTGGAAGAAACTTGTTCATTGTGCATCTTATGTTTCACACATCGCAGGTCCGATAAGTTTGACATTTCTGACTGTGGTGATTTCCGACGCACAGGAAAATGAGGAGGAGGAATCTTATACATTTTATTATGAGTTATATGCCAGGTAACTCTTTTTACAACCAACCCCCAAACAAACTGATGCACATGGGTCAAAATAAATTAAATGTTGAGATGCAGAATAAAAATGCACTAGTACCAGTTACATTTAAATATTCAGTGCTGAGATCACAGGTTATGCTAAATGTTTAATTGATTATTTTAGAAGTGCAGTCCACCCCTGCCTCTTCCCTCCACTCTCCCCCTTTTCTTTCCGAGGGGGTCCCCGGAGCTGTACCAGGTTAATTTCCACTCCAGGAAAGGTATCGCTGGTACACTGTGTATTTGTGTATATATGTCTTATCTATCTTCAATCCTTGGATGATCTATTGCTCGATGAAGGCTCCTGGTTAATTTTCTTTCCCTGTGGTTGCAAGCATCTCTTCTCCATGTTGCTCCAATACATTTTCAGATTTTTAGTTAGATCTCGCTTGCACCCAAAAAAAACTACTTGCCGAACCATAAAATCTACTAACCCCGCCTTTTAAAAATGAAATTGAATAATTTCCTAGAAAGAACTAATAACATTCTTTTTTGACATAACAGTTTATTTATGGTATTACATTTATAATTTACTACAATTAGTCGCGTGTGTGTCTCCTAGGGGAAAAAAAGCCAGGTGTGAATGACTAGTTTCCTGAACCCCTTAACCAGTGCTTGGACGTCCCCACTTCACAATTTTCAAAAGCAGCAATCCTGCCTGGGATCTTACCTGATCCGCACTCCCTCAATGTCCAGGTACCCTCATTCCCGCAATGTTAAATGTTGGAGGGGAGGTGTTTCCTACCTGCCTTCCGGGTTAGGGGGGTTCCGATGTCTACCATGTGAAGCTTGAGAGTCAGATCTGGAAAAAAGCAGTATAGGGCAGTTAAGAGATATATATATATATATATATATATATATATATATATATATATATATATATACACACACACACACACACACACACACACACACACACACACACACACACACACACACACACACTGTTCGACAAACCTATACATTTGCTTGCCCCGGGCGAGTGGATTTAACCCCCGGGCGAGTAAATATTGGCCCAAGCAGCACACGTTTGATACTAGGTGGCGAGTAGATTTTTTGGTGATTTGTCAACCACTGTGTATATATATATATTGCATAAGATATCCAGAGTGAGTGAGACGGACAGATTTTGTGTGTGTGTCAGAGAGGGAGAGGGTGGGTGACTGACAGGGGGAGTACTTCTGGTGTCTTACACAGACACTCCCATACACACACAAAGTGGAGTACGAGAGGCAGCGACGGATATGAGTGACGGGACCGGGGGGGAGGGGGTTTGGGAAGAGAGAAAAGGCCGGCGAACCGAGTAGGCGGCTCGCTGCCTCCCCCTGCACCCACCGCATGCCCCAGGGGCCAGCCAGCCACAACCGTGCACCACCACTGCCCCGCGCCCTTCTCTCGCCCCGCGTGGGCAACCAAGGGGATCGGGTAGGAAGCGAGTGCATGGAGGCAAGGGAGCGCATTGTCCCTTCCCGAGGGATGGAACACCCCCGGCGGACACACCCCCACAACCACCTACTGCCCCGGGGGCAGAAGGGGGAACACCACACCAGGCGAGCGGAAGCTGCAGTCCTCCCCACCCCCCCAATATGTGTCTCCAAGCTAGAGTTACAGAGTATAAGATAACGCGCACACACCAGAGACAAGGGAGGAGAGGCATGGGAGACATTACTTACCTCTGCAGAGAAGGAAGGGCGGGCTTTACTGGCCAACACGCGTCAGCCCAATCAGGTCGGGGGATACTCCTGAGGAAGTCTCACCAGAGACGAACCGCATAGGATTATTAGATTGTCACCTACTTTCTATGTGTCCCTTATTGTATGCCAATTTGCAATAATACAGCTTTTTGAGAATTTAATAGCTGGGGTGTGCTTAATTATTTTGGATTCATTGAGAGCCTATACATACAAAGCAAGGCAGCTGATCCGACTGAGTGAAGAGTCCTGTGTGGAGTTGGGAGTGTAACTCATTACACACTTGAGTTTCTGCGCTCCTGTCCTTGCGCATGGTTGAGGAAGCAGACCGGAGCAGGCCGAGTCTACCTCGGTGAGAGACCGGAGGATCTGAGGACCTGCATAATCCACTGTGGTGAAGTGACGGGAGAACCATCCTCGTCTCCCGCAGGAGCGGGTTTTTTCTTTTATAAGAAAAAGGATGGATTCCTCAAACCCTGCATCGATTATCTGGGCCTTAACAAGATCACAATAAAGAACCGGTACCCTTTACCGTTAATTTCTGAACTCTTTGACAGACTGCAGGGGGCCACAATCTTCACCAAGTTGGATTTACGAGGAGCTTACAATCTAGCAAGAATCCGTCAAGGGGACGAGTGGAAGACGGCCTTCAACACTCGGGATGGACATTATAAATACCTTGTTATGCCATTTGGCCTGTGCAATGCCCCAGCAGTATTCCAGGACTTCGTTAACGAAAATTTCAGGGACCAATACGTCATTGTCTACCTTGATGATATCCTAATCTTCTCCAAGTCCGTACAAGAACATCCGGGTCATGTTAAACATGTACTTCTATGTCTACGAGAGAATCATCTTTTTGCTAAGTTAGAGAAGTGTCAGTTCCATCAGACCACGACAGCATTTTTAGGTTATATCATCTCTGATACTGGCCTTGCCATGGATCCAGCCAAGGTGAAAGCAGTCCTGGATTGGCCCCGTCCAACGACTCTGAAAGCCATACAAAGCTTTCTAGGCTTCGCCAACTACTATCGAAGATTCATACAGAATTTCTCCTCTGTAGTAGCGCCCATTCTGGCCTTAACACAGAAAGGTGCTGATCCCGCCTTATGGTCTCCTGCTTCTATTCAAGCATTCAAGAGACTGAAAACAGCCTTTGTGTTAGCTCCTGTCCTCGTGCACCCGGATCCTGGGTTGCCCTTCACCCTTGAAGTGGACACATCTGACGTTGGGGCCGGAGCAGTATTGTCCCAGAGGAAGACACCTCAGGCCAAACTTTACCCGTGCGCTTTCTTCGCCAAGAAATTCTCCGCCGAACAAAACTATGATGTAGGCAATCGGGAACTCCTGGCCATGAAAATGGCTTTAGAAGAATGGAGGCATCTGCTCGAGGGCACTGAAAATCCAGTCACCATACGGATGGATCACAAAAATCTCCTCATTGAAGGTGCTTGTCAGTTGGGGTCACAACAAGCACGACGGTCACATTTTTTTCCTGGTTTATTTTTATAATTTCGTTTCTACCAGGTTCAAAGAATGTGAAGGCAGACGCCCTCTCCCGTCAGTTCCTGGTGGAAGACAAAACTGAAGACCGAGAGGAGACTATACTTCCCCCAGCATGCATAATCTCCGCTAATACCTTTGATTCTTTGGAGAACATCGTTCAAGGTCAGTCCGATTATTCTTGAGGATCTCGAAGTCCCAGAGGGTCGCCTTTTTACCGCACCTGCATATCATAGGAAAGTACTGGAATGGGGTCACTCCTCCTAGAGCTCCGGACACCCAGGTACTAGGAGAACCATCGACCTGCTGAAACGGACCTTCTGGTGGCCGGGAATGCGGAGGGAGATCAAGGAATTTTCTACTGCGTGCCTTACATGTGCTCAAAATAAGACTCCCTGTAACAGACCCACGGGGATACTCCAACCCCTTCCGATTCCAGATCATCCATGGACCCACCTATCCATGGATTTCATTGTGGAACTTCCGATATCCAAAGGTATGAATACCATCTTGATGATGGTGGACCGTTTCTCAAAGCAAGCTAACTTTATTCCCCTCAAGGGCCTGCCTAATGCCCCCAAACTATCAGAGGTTTTAATCAAATGCATTTTTCATCTCCATGGGGTACCCCAGGTTATTGTCTCAGATTGGGGATTCCAATTTATTTCTAAATTATGGCGGGCCTTTTGCCAGCAATTGGGAATCTCTCTTAATTTTTCTTTGGGTTACCATCCCCAGACCAATGGTCAGACAGAACAGACTAACCAATCGTTAGAACAATTTATTCAATGTTTTATTTCCGATACCCAGGACAACTGGACAGATCTTTTACCTTGAGCCGAGTTTTCTCACAACAATTTACGGAGTGAGTTAACAGGGGACTCTCTGTTTTTTTATTAATTATGGCTTTCACCCTTCAGTTCTTCCCGCTACAGGATTCAGATCTGGGGTGCCAGCAGTTGACAACAGGATTCTGCAGCTACAGAGCTCATGGTAGAGGATTAAATAGAATCTCAAGAGAGCACTGTCCATACAGAGAAACAGGCGGACCAGCATCGACGTAGAACTCCAGCATACAATCCAGGGGAGAAGGTATGGCTATTCACCAAAAACATTAGTCTAAAGGCACCCACTGCGAAATTGGCACTGAGATTTATTGGTCCACTAGCTGATATACCCGGCGTTGCCCGGGCGTGGAAGGACAGGGGGCATGGAGTGGAAGGGCAGGGGGGGAGGGGCGTGGAAGGGCGGGGGGGGGGCCAAGGGGCGTAGAAGGGTGGGGAGGGCAAAGGGCAGGGAGGGGCGGGGGGGCAAGGGGCGGGGGGGGCAAATGGCAGGGAGGGGCGGGGGGCAAAGGGCAGGGGGCAAAGGGCAGGGGGAGGGGGGGCAAAGGGCAGGGGGAGGGAGGGCAGGGGGCAAAGGGTTGGGAGGGCAGGGGGCAAAGGGCTGGGGGTGCAGGTGGACAGGGGGGGGCAGGGAGGGTAGGGGGGGGCAAAGGGCAGGGGGAGGCAGGGAGGGTAGGGGGGGGCAAAGGGCAGGGGGAGTCAGGGACGCGGTAATTCCCCTGCGTTTCCTCACCTTGCACACGGCCGCGCTCCTCCTCTTCCTCCGGGTACCGGCCGCCCTCCTCCTCCACCTCGGGCTCCTCAGCGGAGAGGCTGAGACGCTCCGGTGAGGAGGTGCTGCGCCTTTCGCGGGGAGAGGCGGAGACAGCCGGAGGAGCGGCCTCTGGGACGGGGAGCGGCCTCTGTGAGGGGAGAGCCGCACAGTGCGTGCTCTGTGTGTGTGTGGGGGGGAGGGGGGGAGCGGCCTGTGTGAGGGGAGAGCCGCACAGTGCGTGCTCTGTGTGTGTGGGTGGGGGGGATAAGCGGGGCGGGGGGTAAACGGGGGAGAGCGGGTGTGTGTGTGTGTGACCTTTGGCCCGTCACTCCGCCTCAGGCCAATGAGAGGTGTGCGGGGGCGGGCGGGCCAAGGAAGCAATCTCATTGGCCTGGCCCAAGGTCCAATGGGATTGCCGCTAGGGACACAGGGAGGGACACAGGGAGACACATACAGACATAGCCACATACGACGCTTTCACAAATATATAGTAGATTCACCATCATTGAGAAGATCAATCCAGTGGCTTACGCTTACCGGCTTCCATGTGAATCCCATCCGTTTTCCACACCTCTCTTCTGAAGCCATTTGTACAGGATCCTCGGTCTCCTGTCCTGGTTTCTCCTCCTGAACCCTTCCTCATAGAGGGACAACAAGAATTTGTGCAGTCAGTACTGGATTCCAGGATAACCAGGGGAGGTCTCCAGTATCTGGTCCATTGGAGGGGCGTTGGGCCCGAAGAGCATTCCTGGATCTCCCAGGACCAATTACATGCCCCCAGGTTCATCCGGGCCTTCCACTTGAAGTACATTCAAACAATCCCTGAGACGCCCAGAGGTCGCTCCTGAAGGGAGAGGGGGGTACTGTGAGGATCGGCACTATGCTCTGCCCCCGTGTCAGGTCCTGTGACGACACGGATGACGTGCCGCAGACCAGAGAAACTTCCCAGACAGGGGGATACCTCCAGGTTCGTGCTTAGACTCCGCCCCTGCGTCACATCCCGTGATAATGCAGTGACGCATCACGCCCGCAAGAAACCACGCACCGGCGCCACCTCATGAAGAGCACGGGTTAATCCCGAACTCCACAATAACCCAGGATCACTTGCACCTGCGGCTCACTCCGCCTCCACTTTACCATTGGGCGCCTGCTTACTAGTGGGCGTTTCATGCTAATCTCTGGCAGCTGCTTGCTAGCTTCTCATTGGTCACCTGACCTTTATATGTTCAGCCAGCCCTATGGCAAATTGGCTGAGCATAATTATTCGTTCCTGAACGTAGTGCTTACCTCAAGTATCTGTTGCCTTGTGCATTATTGATACTGTCTTGTCTCTCTGTTTGACCTCGGCTTCAACCTGGACTCCCGATGTCTCTCTACCTTGACCTTGGCTTGCATATGGACCTCAACCTTCTCCGCCCCAGGACGCCCGCTACCCTATACGACTATCCTCGCTTCTCCAACCCTGACCCGGCTATACGACTATCACTCTGCACTCCGGACGCGCTCATGCGGCTGGAGGTCGGTTTTCACTAACATCCCCACCTCAGCCTTGCGGTCCCATCTTGTTTGTGGTGAACACTCTTGACAATAAATTGTCATTTCTACTTATTTACTTTATACCCTTTTTCAGCTAATGCCTGTAACAAAACTAAAGAGCCCTCTTTTAAAAGTCTCTATCTCTGTCACCATATTCTGGCAACATTTCCTGACTTTCTACAATTATAACATTTTCGTCCTCTGTCTTGGTCCCTATTAGTGAATCTATTCTGAGAATAGAACACATGTTCTTTAACAGCTGTATCTTGTGAATAAAACACTGTCTGAACTAGTACTAATTTAACACTTTCCTTTGCTAACTTGTCTTCCTGATTTTTTTTCTTTGCTTCCTTACAGCGCTGCATGTGTTCTGCAACAGTCACAACTTCAGCAAGGGTCTTATGTTCCCAGCCAATACATATAGTCTGTACTTGCATCCCTGTTTCTGCATGTAAACCTTTCATAAAAGCAGCCACTATAAGTGGTCTTGCATTTGTTTCTACTCCTTCAATTCCTCCATACGCCATGATCATTTTCAATAATCTATCAGCAAATTCACTTACTGTTTCTTCCTTATTTTGTTTTGTTGTGTTAATTTTTATCCAGTCAATTGTCAAAATAAAAGTCCCAATAATTACATTTTTAACATTTGCATACCATGTTCCCAAATCCCCTAAAACTCTTGTTTCAATGTGCCCCTATTTCTATCTGTCTAGCATTATAAGCAGTGATACATTTAGTTTGGTCAGTAGATGTCATAAGTACTCTAAACAAATGTCTTACATCTCCCACAGTCAGATTGTATGCTATCATAATACCATCCAAAGCCTCATTAAAGCCCACAGGATCCTCAGAGACTTTTGGGAACAGCTGTTTTAATAACACCAACTCAAATGGTGCCCAGGGGGCATGTATAATTCTGGGCACACCAGCCTCAGTAACCGCACCTATCTCTCGCAATAGAATAATTTTTTCATTTTTTTTTGTCTTAGGATGAGTTTTTAAAGGTGTATCATACAGTTTTATTTTCCTGGGGGCAAATTTCTTCTCTAACAACCTTTTACTTTGCCTTGTCCCAAAAACAATATGTCCTGAAATTTGGGAAATTAAATCTGACACATCCCTAGAAAATGTAGAATGTTTAAAAGGTCTGATGCATTCATCCTCACTTTCATCCTGACTCTCAATCTCATTCTCAGTTTTAGGATCAAATTCCATTAGATCAAAATTAAATCTGACAACTTCTGCTATTTTATTTTTAAATCTCTTTCCACACAGGATTTTTACACACAGGATTTATCCACACACGACTTTTAATAACTAATGCAGATTTAAATTAATCCCCACACAGTTTAAACACCACACAGATGATAACTACTACAGATTGACGTTATTCTCACTAAGAACCTCGTTACCACACAGTTTTTATCAATTGTTTCTTACAATAACTCACTCATTATCAGAAATCCGTCACCCAGACTAGACTTCAAAGATGTGTTCCGCATAGGCTTTCTCAAGAATCAAGATGCGAAACATGTTGAATCTATGATCCTGGGAGGACTGGAGACTGAAAAGACTGGCAGTGCATAGCTGGAGAAACCGGAGAAGCCACTTCCGCCCAAAGTTGGAGTACAACCGGACATGACCCATGCGGATGCGTGAGGTGTATAGCGGTGTGGAGGTTGTATCCGTGAGACGAGCAGCAGACCAGTGATCTCTTCAGCAGTTCTCTCCCACGTATTTTTTAACATTATCAAATGTGAGTGCAATTGTTTACTTGTTACTTTGTGCAATATATTATCCCTACAATATCACACTATTGCGATATCTCTCTTATTATTTATTACTGTTATCTGATGAGAACAAGTGGCTTACAACAGAGGGTGTATTACAACACAAACTCCTACCAAGGGACACACAAAAGGGCTCCCATCAGAGAGAGATGAATCTCTGATATGCTATATTACATCAGAAGAATATTGTGAGTGAGACCAACACTGAATTAATAGATTGGAATATTTTTTATCACAGACTACACTATTATTGGTTTTGTCTCTCCCCCTTTTTTTTCTTTATATATATCACTTAACCACCAAGCGCTCCCCCCTTACCTGGAAGATGAAAACACTATAACTGGGACAGCGAACAGTCCTAATCAAGGGTGTAGAGCAGCTATTTACTTCAACATATTGAACGTCAGGGGACTTCGTCCTTAGTGACGAAACGCGTAGGGCATTTCCCAAAGAGGCGAGTTTGTGGCTGACATTACTGCACGAACGGAGAGAGTACCTTGGAGCTGTTGCTATTTTGCTTGGGACTGCTGTCGCTTCCGGTTTTGCAGTTGCCTTCTGGTGAGCAGTGAGAGCTGTGGGAGGTGTATCTGGAGGGAGTCTCTGACTGTGTTGCTGATTATTACATCATCTGGCTGCGGTGGCTCCAGTGCACCTTGCTGAACCAACGGATACACCAGAGGTGGCACGATTGACGATTGAGTATATCTCATAAATGCTATTATTTTTACTCTGTTTGTGAGTGCGATTTTTATATATTTTACAATCCCATAAATACTGTTTTATACTTTATCACACTAGGAGTGCGCCTGTTTTTTCTTCTTCTTTTCTGCATATATATATATATATATGTAACGGTTGTTCCCTATTGGTGTGACCCACCCAATCTCATATTGGCCTGTGTGGTCTAACCAGCCCCATTACATGGTCGTGTTTGGTGGTGCACCTGTAGGCAACAGGACTCCTGAGTCTCCCGCATGATGGTATTCAGGGATTGTCAATCAAGACAGGTAGCTGAGGTAGTGTGTGCGAGTCCTACCTATATCACGTGCAGCGCCTCCACCTCATCAGGGTCTATGCATCCGCAGGGAGATAGTCCTGATGAAGAACTCCTTCTTAGTGGTGCCGTCCACTGGAGAGTAACATCACACTCACACAGTGGGGGTATCATTGAACAAGACATATTTATTGTTGCTTGGTGGGCAAACTGCCCTTCACAGCCAGCTGTCTCAGCCGCACATAGTTCTATGCTGTCCCTTTGCCAGGTACGCCCTCCCAATGGAGTGGGATCCCCTCTCCCCGTAGGGAGATTACCCCTGTGCCAGGTCCCTGGACACAGTGTGGCTCTTCTCAAGATTAATGTAGAAATGGACCACTAGTTACTGAACTAGTGGGTTCTTCCTTCCCAACAACTCAGCAATCCAGCAACCAACTAATTTTTGGGCAGTGCTGTGCCTTATATACTTCAGGAGCTGTCACAACTCTGATGTCACTAACTGTGGACTCAGAGCTGGAAGCCACTCCCACTCATACATAGGGCACCTCACCAGGGTGTGAGGGCAAACCTCCATAATTACTGCTGGCATCCCTGTAACTTACCAGGTTTACTGCCAGCAGGGGAGACAACTGCAGACCATTTTACATGCATGGCTACATATATATATATATATATATATATATATATATATATATATATATATATATTATTGTCACTTTTTGTTGTCTGTTTTTGAGGTGATGGACTTGCACTGATTGAAGTATTTTAATATCACATTATTATTGTGGTCACTAGTATTGTAGTTTTTAGAAATTCACTCGACACAGTTCACTTTATTTCTTGAGAAGCGCCCGATTCACCCATTTTTCCCTTTAATAACTCATTGCTCACAGCCTGGTGCAGCCCTGCTATTGGCTGTCACTCCCTAATATGGTCAGCCAGCCCTCCTCCAAGTTGGCTGATCATAACTATAGTTTTGTAACTTGTGCTTGCCTCAAGCAACCTGCTTTACCTTGTCTTGTGATTCCTGCCTGCTGCCTTTTCGTTGTACCTGACCCTTGCTTGTTCTTGGACCTCTGCCTTCTCTGTCCCTTGACCTCAGCTTGTATTGGATTCCCACCTTCTGTACTCCTGGGCCCCGGCTACGCACAACGACCATCTGACTTCTCCAACCCCAGACCACGGCGAGTATCACGACCATTCTAACCTCTCCTACCCTACCCAGCTACACAACGACTCCGCAATTCGGATACGGTTAAGTGGTTGTAGGTCGGTGTATTCTGACATCCCCACCTCAGCCTCGCGGTCCTGTTTGTGGTGAGCACTCGTTACATTAAGAGACCGATCCACATAAGTTTGTCTGAGGAAAAGATGAGGGCCTTGTTCATGCAGTGCCAGGTAACAAAAATGCAAAAAGCTGCTACAGTATGATGATCAGGTTGGATTGAGGTGCCTTTTAAGAGGTAACATGCTGGTCTGATGAAGATACGAACATAGCCTTAAAATATATATATTTAAAATACTCCAGCACGTTTGATACCTAAATGTAGTAGACTGGTTTCCACATTTCCTACAGACTAGAACTACAGAAACAAATAATTTGTCAGCTTTAGGAAAACAATGAAACAGCTTTGTCATATGGTGAATAGACACATATCCTAAAATTGTATGAAAGACATGGGGAAACATCAGTGGCTGTAATTGAGGCTCAACAGCCTCATGATGAGGATTACAGTCCCAATCTTGCAACTATAGATCAAATTGCAGAACCAACTGAGGTGTTTGTAGGCATATAGAAGGCAGTGCACTGCCACAATGCAGCCATCTAAACTAACCAGGACAGCATGCAAAAGCCAGCGACTCCTGAGATTATACTTAGGCCAGGGCCATGGTCAAAAAGACCGTGCTGACCCGCGCGGAGGGGAAACATTATCCCTATCAGCACGGCTTTAGACGGTGCTTCCGCAGGTGTGTGGAGGCGTGTGGAATTGGTGCTGACATCAAATTTTTCCCGCTGAGTGAAGCGCAGGGCCGGTCACGTGACTGCCAAAAGCCAATTGCAGTCCGTGACGTCGGCACCGTGACGTGTTGCGCTAGCCCCGCCTCCCGCCCAGCTCCCACCCGGCTCACAAGCGCGCACGCTGACGCTCATGCAGGGACACAAAAAAGCTCCTGCTTGAGCAGAGCATGAGCGTCAGTTCTGTGAATGCCACCATGTCCGAGGCCCTAGCCTGGAACCTGTAGTCAGCATGTAGGAGAAGGTGGTTTTGTGGGGAATCCAACAAATTAGTACAGAAACTGCTGAGACAGTAACGGGAGCAAATTAGATAGAGGACCAGTTCAAAGCAGAAATTATACTGCTGGCTGTAAGCAATATAAGAGTGATACAGAGCGTGTATGTTCTATACACAGCTTCCAGCAAAATTACCAAAATAATCAAAGTGAACAGTATAGGGGAGAAACTAAAAGTACCACTGAATGGGGAAGTCATACACAAGTACACTGCCCATATCGTGGATGGCACTATGCCCTGCACTACCAGCAGAAGGACTTCCAATTATGTATTCTGTATCTTAAAAAAAAAAAAAAGTTAATTGATTAACTGTGCAATAGGCTGTTGTTTAAGCATTATAGTATTTTGTCTTCTGTTTACAAATGTTAGGATTTCTTAAACAAAATACTGTATATAATGTTACTGTTAAGTTTATTGATTGTGTATTTAGTATTTTAAACCTCTTCAGAGTTCCCCCTCCCCAACCATAGGTAAAAGGGAAAGGCAACAAAAGAAGAGTATTTAAACTACAAAAACGTTGACCGCTAAACACCAAATTCAAATGTCTCGATTGTTTTTCATTGTTAACCAAGATAATGTTTTTGTAATTAAAGGAAAACACTATCAAAAGAAAAAAATACAGATTTGACAAAAAAATAACCAGAATCCTTCTATATACAGTATGTACTGTAGCCCCCTTTCCCCCGTACCTGGGAGACTAACTGCACTTCCGTTACCTGAGTGGCTAACAGGAGGCCTAAACCTCCACTGAAGGGAGCCTGGGGTGACCTTGTTCACTAACACACACAGCGCCTCCACCTGAGAAGGATCCTCACACAGTGGGATAGCCCCTCCGAAGACAATACAGCAGTAAATATACACGCTTGGTACTATAAAGGAATATTTACTGAACATATGATTAATACAGTACAACTACACAACACAATATTAACCATGTGGAGTATCCCCACAGTACTGGAGGTGCGGTGGCACCAGTGTCCCAGTGTCTGTCCCACAACGTCAGTCCCCACCCAAAGTGTAGGTAGAAACGCTACTCCTGAGAACCGTTGGTGCACTTAGATGTTATACCTTCCCAGGCACTCCAGTACCCGGGTACCGCCGAATGACAGAGGGTTCGTCTGTTCCAATGGTGTATGTTGGTCCGGTCCGTCCATGAAGGCGTCCACCCCTGCGTGGGGTGAACTCCCTTGGAGGGTCTCACCGTAAGTCTCTTGGTATAGTCTTGGGTCTGGTCCCAGACCGCAGGCCTCGCGTACAGCGTAGCGTCTAGTCACCTGATACTAGTGCTACTAAGGGAAAGTGTCCCTATCTGGGGCCTTCTCTGTAGCTGCCACAAGCTAAGGATGGTCGGGGCCTATCTAGGACATGCGGGGCAACTCTAGGCTTATTCGAGGGAAGCACAGCTCCCTGGACACTACCTGCTCTGTTGCTGCTCCCCTTCCAACTGGCGTGGTGCTCCTCGCACGCCAAATGTATCCTTTGCCTTGCCGGGGATACTACAGCCCTATTGGCTGTATTCCCTCACCTGATGCACAGCCCCTGAGGCTGTTGGGACTTGTAGTCCCCTGGCGGAGCCTATCCAATGGCTGCCGCACTACCTATACACAGGCATGCGCGGGACGACTTTCCAGGTTGGCTGCCGCAGAGCTCCAGCAACTAGGTCGCCTGCCTGCAGTCCCGGCAGCAACCTCACCCTCCTCCACACCCTCATTGGAGGTAGGGGGACCAGGCTACATCTATAATACCTGTATGTTATAGTTGAATAATTACAAAATGTAGATGGACATGTATGTTTGAAAGGTGATGAGTTAGGTGACCATTCTGATCCAGTGAAAACAGACAAACCGGCGCCTTTAAGAAATAAAAAATCTGACCAAATATAGTCCAATTTAAACAGCTTGGATGAGTTCCATGGAAGTGTCCTCAATGTAATCTCAGACAAACAAACATGTAAGACAACAACATGAAAGAAAAAAGAGAAAAAAAGATCATAGTGCAACAAATTACAAACAACAAATCACTGATAGAAAGTATGCAGTTTAAGACAGCAGTTTAATACAAGAATTAAATGGTATAAAAAACAACAAACATATGCTTGTTGGGCAAAAACCACTAATGAAGTGATGGCATCCAGTGGGGCTAAAATTGAGACCCTACTTACAGCAATGCTGATATATAAAGGCCTGTAGCTCAATCACACTGATCGCTTCGGGGCCTGGAGGGAGGATGATGCAGCTCGATCGCCTGGAAACCCTGCACCGCTGGGAAGCACAAATACTGAGGCTTCACGCCGCCAGCCGCCACACCTGTCTTCAACGCGGATCAGCTCTAGGATAGGAAGCCGCCCAGGCTCAGTGCCGCCGAAGGACTCACTGGGATAGTCACGCAGACCAGAAGGTCTCGCGATGGTCTCTGACGTCACCACTATGAGCCGGGATGTGGGAGGGGCACACGCAAATGCTACGGGCTCAGACAGCCAAAGGCCACGGACAAAAGGAAACGGGCTAACAGGGAGGAAGCCAAAAAGTCTCTGCCAGAGAATAGTCCACCCTACGCGTTTCCTGACGTCAGTCACTTCGTCAGGGGCATGATGGGAAATAAACAAGTGGCAGTACATTTATACTGAAACACTAATTGGCTTATTAGCTTAAAACACAATATTAAAATACACTCATAATAAGCAGACTAATATCAGTGATAATAACATGCAAGAACCATAAAATAAACAAAAATAAAAAATAATAATTAATAAATAAACATACAAATATAAGATAAATAAAAATTAACATGAAACACTTGTTATTAAAGGAACAGTACAAAGAGAAAACATTCATAGGATTAATCATAACAAGAGACTTCAAACATGGAAGAATACCTATACCAATAGACAACAAGCAGCAAAAGAGGACACCACTACAAGGTCTTAAAAGAAAACCCTCACTATTTAACCAAAAATGCAGCTAGGTCGAATTCAATATTCAGACCATTAGGGGATAGCGTTTTAAGTTCATATATCCAATATGACTCACGCTTGCTAATACCATTAATTTTATCTCCCCCTCTCCAATTGCCAGGATAACTTTCAATGGCCTGACATTTAAGACCAATAGGATTCTGGTGATGATGGGTTAAAAAATGATGGGACACACTATGTGTAGTTAGACCTCTTTTAATGTTGTATATGTGTTCGTATATACGTCTCTGGTAAGACCTCCCTGTGCGGCCTACATATTGTAGCGTGCACGGGCACTGCAATAAGTATATTACAAATACAGAATGGCAGTCGATATAAGAACGTATATCATATATCCGACCGGTGACGTTGGAACTAAACGCACTTTGTTTGGAACTGTACTTGCAAGCAGTGCAACTACTGCAAGGAAAAAAGCCTTTTGGATGTTTCCCCAAGACAGACCCCTTAGATAAATTTGGGCAAGTGGGAGCCAGTCTGGATTGCAAGTTAGGGGCCTTCCTAAAAATAACAGCTGGTTTTGGGGGAAGAATTTGGGCCAAAACAGGATCTCTTAGGAGGATAGGCCCATGATTACACAAAACCTTCCTAATTTGTGGAGCCATAGAGTTATACTGCGTTATAAACGAGACCACATTGTTAGAGTTAGATTCTCCTTTGTCCTTCTTATATTCTAGAAGGCCAGCCCTATCAATACCATGAACCTCTGACATAGCTTGTGAGAGTAAATCCTCTGAATAGTTTCTATCCAAAAATTTATTCTTTAGCTCACTCGCCTGAGACGCAAAAACCTCATCATCTGAGTAGTTACGCCTCAGGCGGATGAACGGGCCTTTTGGGATGTTGCGCAACCACTGAGGATTGTGCTGACTGGTGGCCATTACATAGTTATTGGCTTGTACACTTTTGAAGTACGTTTTTGTGCTTATTTGATTGTTGGCAGAACTGATATTCAAGTCCAAAAAGTCAATAGAGCTAGAATCAAATTGACAAGTAAACTTAAGATTGAGCTGATTGTTATTTAGATATGAAATAAAAGATTGTAATAATTCTACGCTACCATTACACACAAACAAAATATCGTCTATGTAGCGAAGCCAGAGCACCAAGTTTGCTCCAAAGGGGCAGTTATTCCAAATAGCGCCATAAATAAGTTGGCATAACTTGGAGCAAACCTGGTGCCCATGGCCGTGCCACATACCTGTAAATAAAATTTGGAATTAAACGAAAAATAATTATGGGTTAAAATGTAATGTATACTATCTGTAACAAAATCCTTTAAAACTGATGACATACTATCGTCCTTATCTAGCGTGCGACGTATGGCCTGGCAGCCAAGGGCATGGTCAATCACCGTGTAAAGAGATGTTACATCAGCGGTGACCCACACATACCCCGGCTGCCAATCCAAACCGCACAATGCCTGAAGCGCATGGGTGGTGTCGCGTAGATAGGACCTGAGATGAGAAACGTGAGGTTGCAAATAATAATCTATAAATTGAGATAAATTTGAAGTAAGCGAACCAATTCCAGATATAATGGGTCTACCTGGTGGGGTGTGAAGATCTTTGTGAATTTTGGGGATGATATAAAACAAGGGGATATGGGGATGTGCTTTTAATAGAAAATCATATTCATCCCTAGAAATAGCTAATTGAGCAACCCCCTGTTCTAATAATGTAGTGAGTTCTGCAAGAAAATTGAGGGTGGGATCCGCAGAAAGGGGGAGGTAAGTGGCCGTGTCCTGAAGAAGTCTATCAGACTCTTGGATATAATATTCTTTGTCCATGACCACTATACCACCCCCCTTATCAGCAGGTTTGATAACTATGGAATGATTACTTTCCAATTGAACCAATGCTTGTTTTTCTTGAAGGCTCAAATTATCTTTGCAACCAATTTCAGGTACTATCTGAAAAGGATTGTGAGGAGGATGAGGAGATTAGTAGTTATGAGTCTTTACCCACACAGGTTACTAAACAGGCGTTCTCTTTTTTAGAGTGGCGCAAGGAGAGAGAGCACATCTTTCCGGAGGTCAAGGTTACCACGATATCCAAACCCCCTTTAGATTTAGTGCTCCTAAGCAGCAAGAAAAAAAGAAAAAACGACCTAGAGGACAGAGAGGAGGCATTAATAGGCGAAATAGAATTAGAAGAAGAGATGTAGATGGGTCAAATATCTTCAACATTAGTAAGTACAAACTGACCGAAGTAGAGAAAAAAGTTTTAGGAAAAGGATTAACATTCGCACCAGTATGTGGGCCTAATAGCTTTAATATATACATTGATGTACAGAAATTTGTCAGGAAACTGGCACTCAAAAAATATTTCATCAATGATGCTATTAGCAGTGTAAGCAACCAAAATTCCACAAACCTAACTGATTTATCTACTACTGCACCACCTATTAACAATGTTATAAATACTTTAAATAAAAACTCCACTTTTAACCCTAAACACGCACAGGGACATTTTGTGAACACCTTCATTGATCTGGTAACCCAAGATCTGGAGACCTCTAGCCGAAATTTCAAGATCCGTCAAGATAATTTGAGCCTTCAAGAAAAACAAGCATTGGTTCAATTGGAAAGTAATCATTCCATAGTTATCAAACCTGCTGATAAGGGGGGTGGTATAGTGGTCATGGACAAAGAATATTATATCCAAGAGTCTGATAGACTTCTTCAGGACAGGGCCACTTACCTCCCCCTTTCTGCGGATCCCACCCTCAATTTTCTTGCAGAACTCACTACAGTAGCGACATACTTTATTAAAGTAAATGCCGGCGGCATGCCGGGATCTACCCCAGCTGCCGCCAGTCAGAAACGCGCGCCGCCGCGTTTCCCCCACGCACCCCCCCTCCACATCGCGCGCAATTACCCCCCCAAAGACACCCCGAACCCGGCTTCTACTCTGCCCCTCTGCTTCCCCGCACCCCCGCTTACCTAGATTTGAACTCCAGGGGTGTCGGGGAAGCCTGGGGAAGCCGGGGAAGACGGGGAAGCCGGGCGCGCTTGTGACCGTGACGTCACAGTGCGCCGCCACGCGCCGCGGCTACCCGCTTCCCAGCCTCATACAGCCAGCGGCATTTGCTCGAATAAGAGCTGCCGCTGCTGTACATTAACAGAACAGGGGGTTGCTCAATTAGCTATTTCTAGGGATGAATATGATTTTCTATTAAAAGCACATCCCCGTATCCCCTTGTTTTATATCATCCCCATAATTCACAAAGATCTTCACACCCCACCAGGTAGACCCATTATATCTGAAATTGGTTCGCTTACTTCAAATTTATCTCAATTTATAGATTATTATTTGCAACCTCACGTTTCTCATCTCAGGTCCTATCTACGCGACACCACCCGTGCGCTTCAGGCATTGCGCAGTTTGGATTGGCAGCCGGGGTATGTGTGGGTCTCCGCTGATGTAACATCTCTTTACACGGTGATTGACCATGCCCTTGGCTGCCAGGCCATACGTCGCACGCTAGATAAGGACGATAGTATGTCATCAGTTTTAAAGGATTTTGTTACAGATAGTATACATTACATTTTAACCCATAATTATTTTTCGTTTAATTCCAAATTTTATTTACAGGTATGTGGCACGGCCATGGGCACCAGGTTTGCTCCAAGTTATGCCAACTTATTTATGAGGCAGTGGGAGGAAGATTCTATTTGGAATAACTGCCCCTTTGGAGCAAACTTGGTGCTCTGGCTTCGCTACATAGACGATATTTTGTTTGTGTGGAATGGTAGCGTAGAATTATTACAATCTTTTATTTCATATCTAAATAACAATCAGCTCAATCTTAAGTTTACTTGTCAATTCGATTCTAGCTCTATTGACTTTTTGGACTTGAATATCAGTTCTGCCAACAATCAAATAAGCACAAAAAGGTACTTCAAAAGTGTACAAGCCAATAACTATGTAATGGCCACCAGTCAGCACAATCCTCAGTGGTTGCGCAACATCCCAAAAGGCCAGTTCATCCGCCTGAGGCGTAACTGCTCAGATGATGAGGTTTTTGCGTCTCAGGCGAGTGAGCTAAAGAATAAATTTTTGGATAGACACTATTCAGAGGATTTACTCTCACAAGCTATGTCAGAGGTTCATGGTATTGATAGGGCTGGCCTTCTAGAATATAAGAAGGACAAAGGAGAATCTAACTCTAACAATGTGGTCTCGTTTATAACGCAGTATAACTCTATGGCTCCTCAAATTAGAAAGGTTTTGTGTAATCATTGGCCTATCCTCCTAAGAGATCCTGTTTTGGCCCAAATTCTTCCCCCAAAACCAGCTGTTATTTTTAGGAAGGCCCCTAACTTGCAATCCAGACTGGCTCCCACTTGCCCAAATTTATCTAAGGGGTCTGTCTTGGGGAAACATCCAAAAGGCTTTTTTCCTTGCAGTAGTTGCACTGCTTGCAAGTACAGTTCCAAACAAAGTGCGTTTAGTTCCAACGTCACCGGTCGGATATATGATATACGTTCTTATATCGACTGCCATTCTGTATTTGTAATATACTTATTGCAGTGCCCGTGCACGCTACAATATGTAGGCCGCACAGGGAGGTTTTACCAGAGACGTATATACGAACACATATACAACATTAAAAGAGGTCTAACTACACATAGTGTGTCCCATCATTTTTTAACCCATCATCACCAGAATCCTATTGGTCTTAAATGTCAGGCCATTGAAAGTTATCCTGGCAATTGGAGAGGGGGAGATAAAATTAATGGTATTAGCAAGCGTGAGTCATATTGGATATATGAACTTAAAACGCTATCCCCTAATGGTCTGAATATTGAATTCGACCTAGCTGCATTTTTGGTTAAATAGTGAGGGTTTTCTTTTAAGACCTTGTAGTGGTGTCCTCTTTTGCTGCTTGTTGTCTATTGGTATAGGTATTCTTCCATGTTTGAAGTCTCTTGTTATGATTAATCCTATGAATGTTTTCTCTTTGTACTGTTCCTTTAATAACAAGTGTTTCATGTTAATTTTTATTTATCTTATATTTGTATGTTTATTTATTAATTATTATTTTTTATTTTTGTTTATTTTATGGTTCTTGCATGTTATTATCACTGATATTAGTCTGCTTATTATGAGTGTATTTTAATATTGTGTTTTAAGCTAATAAGCCAATTAGTGTTTCAGTATAAATGTACTGCCACTTGTTTATTTCCCATCATGCCCCTGACGAAGTGACTGACGTCAGGAAACGCGTAGGGTGGACTATTCTCTGGCAGAGACTTTTTGGCTTCCTCCCTGTTAGCCCGTTCCCTTTTGTCCGTGGCCTTTGGCTGTCTGAGCCCGTAGCATTTGCGTGTGCCCCTCCCACATCCCGGCTCATAGTGGTGACGTCAGAGACCATCGCGAGACCTTCTGGTCTGCGTGACTATCCCAGTGAGTCCTTCGGCGGCACTGAGCCTGGGCGGCTTCCTATCCTAGAGCTGATCCGCGTTGAAGACAGGTGTGGCGGATGGCGGCGTGGAGCCTCAGTATTTGTGCTTCCCAGCGGTGCAGGGTTTCCAGGCGATCGAGCTGCATCATCCTCCCTCCAGGCCCCGGAGCGATCAGTGTGATTGAGCTACTGGCTTTTATATATCAGCATTGCTGTAAGTAGGGTCTCAATTTTAGCCCCACTGGATGCCATCACTTCATTAGTGGTTTTTGCCCAACAAGCATATGTTTGTTGTTTTTTATACCATTTAATTCTTGTATTAAACTGCTGTCTTAAACTGCATACTTTCTATCAGTGATTTGTTGTTTGTAATTTGTTGCACTATGATCTTTTTTTCTCTTTTTTCTTTCATGTTGTTGTCTTACATGTTTGTTTGTCTGAGATTACATTGAGGACACTTCCATGGAACTCACCCCAGCTGTTTAAATTGGACTATATTTGGTCAGATTTTTTATTTCTTAAAGGCGCCGGTTTATCTGTTTTCACTGTGTTTATTGGTTTGTGTCACCTATATTTTTCCTGGCTGCCTTCACCTCAATATTCAGGGGTGTATTTACATTTATTAGTTGTCTAATAGTCACTAAGTTTTTATTTGCATTGCATTAGCGCTGTTTCCACTGCCCTTCCCTTTGACCATTCTGATCCAGCCAGGGTTGTCCTGGCAACATTAGAATGTTGTCCCTTGAATGGTAAAGATGCAGAGGGGTCAGTTGAAGATACAGTAGTCCCAAGTCTTCCTCCTGTCTCTGCTTGTGAATTATGGTGAAGGGGCCCTACCTGTTACCTGGTGCATCTGATGAATTTTGGAAGTATGGAGCGGTACTGTACACTGTAAATGTATTTAGTTCAAGTCATATGTCAGCTGCTGTCGTTCAACAAGACTTAGCAGGAGGGCTACACTAACTTGCACCTAGTAAAAATTATAAGGCCAGTCTGTCCCTGTAAAGGGATGTATAATTATTGCAGACAGTCCTACATGTGACACTTGAAAATAGGTATCTAATGTGCCATAAGTGCATAAGCAGGTAAAAACTTATTGAGGCTTACTAACACATAACTTCAGTATTTATTTTGTTTTCTTATATTTTCTCTTATATATTACTGAGTGTATACAGCACTGTACATAAGAGTTTTGCAGGCACGAGTTCCTGTCCTATAAACTGTACAATCTCCAGTGATTTTGGTGCCTAAAACACAGGCAGACTTCAAAGGCCGCATCATCACCATTGAGTTCCTACTTTATATAAACATATATATACACACACACTTGGAGTGAGGATAATATCCCTCTGATAAAAAAAAAAAACATTTATCAGATCGGCTTTTCTATGTATATGTAGCAAGTATTCTCTCCTGGTGAAAAACACTGGCGATCAGGAACCGGGCGATCCCAGGAGTTCCCCCCCAAAACGGATCCAATTCAGGTAAGTTTAAAAAATAATAATAATTATATATATATATAATCAAAAAATAAATAGATGATACCGTTCTGTGGCTAACGAAATGCTTTTATTTGTGCGAGCTTTCGAGATACACTGATCTCTTCTTCCGGCGATGTTACATCGCCGGAAGAAGAGATCAGTGTATCTCGAAAGCTCGCACAAATAAAAGCATTTCGTTAGCCACAGAACGGTATCATCTATTTATTTTTTGATTATTGAAGCTCGGCTAACACGGTACTGATACCTCTACATGTATATATATATATATGTATATATATATATATCTTGTTAGCTACATGGATTGCTGCTTTAAATAAATTTACAAATTGTTCAGTTATCAGACATAAAATATTATAATCAATTATATTTTTGTTTATATGAATGAAAAATGAAAAATTGTATTTATTATCAATGTATACTCATTTAACTATTTGTTATTTATTAATCAACATTTAATTGCATCCATGTATTTCTCATTTAATATTCATCTACATTTAATCTCTTAATTTAATATTTAACTGTACATAATATGAATTTATTTATATGACATGTAACTTCATTTGATATTAATGTATTGACATTAATTAAATATTGACCTGTATGTATTAATTTCCTCATATCAATTTAACAATTTAATATTCACCAATTTCTCTGAATGTAACATTTACCTGCATTTAATATGAATGTATGTATCTTTATTCAACATTTACCTGTATTTATTAATTTATCTACATGAATGTAACATTCATGTCATATTCACCTGTATCAATGCTAGTTTCTTTTTATTGATTTAATATCTAACTGTATATTATTCATTATAATGTTAAATATTGAAATACAAAGATACATAAAAGATTATTTATTTTGTGGGATGGTTTGACCTCTTTAGCACTTTTAAGCTATTCCAGTACACTGCAATACAGAGAGAAGTGGGCCAGGCCTATTTATAACTCCCTCTCCTGCCTGTGTCCCTCCCTCCTTCTCCATTAGCAGGCCCTCTCTGCCTCCCTCCCTCCTCCACACTCCATCATGGCGATGCATAACAAGGCAACTCCGCCTCAGATCCCTGACACCCGCCGGGAACTGGCCGAGCTAGTGAAGAGGAAACAAGAGCTGGCGGTAAAAGCTCCCCTTCCCCTTTTTTTATCTCCTTCATTCATCACTTTAATATCGCCATTTTGTCCCCGTTTTTAACAGTCCCCCCAGCGCTTTCTCGGCCTTTCTCTAAGGCGCGCTACGTAAACAGCGCAGCGCTGAAGACTTGGCCGCAGGACTGCGCTGTTTGCGTGGCGGGTTTCGGGTTCTGAATACAACGACGCTACTTTTTGAGTAAAACAAACGCTGTTGTGAATAGCAGTTAGCTACGCAATCGGCGTAACCGTTTCCATTACTTAAAAACGCATCTGCACTACGCTATTTGCGTAACGTCTAGATTCGCTTGATCTGCTACTCCCGTTGCGTAGAACGTTATTACGTTGGTTAATATCTTAACCCGCGTACGCGCAGCCGCCTCTATGAATAGGAGGTCGGTGCTGGCGGGAAACAGAGAAAGGGGGCGGGGCCCTGTTTTATCAGGAGCTCAGCTCCAGTTGGGTAGATGATTGTAGGAAAGGCCGGTGCTTCTGCAATTTATGTAGGCCGCACCTTGGAAACACTGGATGTGTATGCTGGTGAACACTGTGTGTAAACAAACAAAATATTCATGTGCACTTTTTACATGCACATAATCTACACGAACTATCCTAACTGCATTTGATGTATACCTGCATGTGAGTTATATGTTTGAAATCCATACACTTTAATGGAGAGAACCTTGGAAATAAAAACTTGTCCTTTAAATTGTGTCAAATTAGACTTCATTTGATCTTAACAGCTGTAATTCTCTACATACCTACATATATACACACACAGAATGATGTATGTATGTGTGTTATATATATATATATATATATATATATATATATATATATATATGTATATATATATATATATATATATATATATATATGTATATAATGTGTGTTCTTCAGTATTAGGTGATACCTTTTTTATTGGACTAACAATTTATGTCATACGACAAGCTTTCGAGAGTTATCCTCTCTTGTTCAGGTTAGCAATACTGACCTGAAGAAGAGAGGATAACTCTCGAAAGCTTGTCTTATGACATAAATTGTTAGTCCAATAAAAAAGGTATCACCTAATACTGAAGAACTCCTTTATTCTGCGCTATCGCAACTGGACTAACACTGCTATTTTCTGCTATATATATAGATATATATATATATATCTATATATATATAAATCAAAAATGAAAGATGATACCGTTCTGTGGCTAACGAAATGCTTTTATTTGTGCGAGCTTTTGAGATACACTGATCTCTTCTTCCGGCGGTGTTACAATAGATAAAGCAAGAAAGGGTTTTACTTAAAAACAGTGCATCCTGGAATGTATCTGACTGAAACCTATCCCTCCCCCCTGTGCAGTATGCGATTTATGACTTGAGGTGTTAAATGGTCCCTGAATGTTATGGGGGGGAGGAGGGGATGTATAAAATGCCCACAGTGTATAAAATGCTTTACAAAAGGTGTGTGGGAGTGTATACCAATGGTGGGGGTAGGTGTAGAAATGTAAGAGGGTGTTGTATTACTATTAATGTGTGTAGATACTATGTTGTCCCTATTGGTATATAGGGATAGAATTACATTGTACATATGTATGTGTAAGGGCAGGTCCATACTACTGCAGCCACCGCGCAGGGCGCAATCACATTTCCTGAAGGCATTGATCGTGCCCATAGACCGTGTGGGTGCAAGCAGGAGGGGGGCGCGGTTTGCGCAAGAAATCCGTTGAAACTGATTTCTTGGCGTGACAGGCAGGTCAGGTGATGCCCCCCACGGCATGTCTGTCATGGACACAAAATGCACCGCTTCACGCGGGTGGTGTCACAGCCTTCGCGCGGGCTGTATGGTCTTAGCCTAAGAGACAGTAGTGTGCATTCATATAGCGCAGTATGTATACACATGGCCTTTTGCTCTCATGGGAAGAGAGTTCTCTTGTTTCAGGGTAGTGACTCGTGAAGCTGCGGTCTCGGTTTAGGCCACCGCTAAGTGTCCTGAACAGTGGCCTAAACAGAGTCCACAGCTTCATGAGTCACTACCCTGAAACAAGAGAACTCTTCCCATGAAGAACATGGGTTATGTTCCCAGCACACAACAAGAATACGATTGTAAGAAATTGTCAAAAAGGTTTCTCAAAAAATAGTCTTTACTTATATTCCTCTATCTTATCCCCCTACCCCACCTTCCCCCTTGTCTCCCCTTACCGTCTCCTTTTTTTTCTAGTGCATTTTTTCCACCTTATATGTGTCTGTACTTCGTGACATAGTATTTTATATTTCTGTAATATTATTTAGCCTACTTCGATATCTTGGATATATGTAGATGTTTGCTCCATGAAACGTTCAATATATAAGTAAACACTATATTTTTTGAAAAACCTTTTTGTAATAAATTGTCAATCGTATTCTCTTTGTGTACTGGGAACTTCCCCCATGTTCGACATTGTAATTTTGGAGGAAATTAAGGTTCAGAGGCCCCACGCTTTTCCCATTGGCATTTTAAATTAAATGCCGGGGGAGGCGTCAGGCCTCTGTAACTCGCCTGCTGCCAGCCGGGTCTTCGGCGACGCGTCGCCATGGCAATGCGCGTCAAATGACGTGGTGGGGTCACGTGACGTCACATGACCCGCAACGTCATTTGACGCCGAGCCATCGGGAGAGGGGGGGCGCGAACGCTGCGGCTCTCAGGCAGGGGGGCGTAGCTCAAAAAGTTTGCGCACCGCTGCTTTAAGTCATAAATCGCATACTGCACAAGGGGGAGGGATAGGCTTCAGTCACAGATACATTCCATGCACTGTTTTTAAGTAAAAGCTTTCTTGCTTTATCCATTGTAACACCGCCGGAAGAAGTCACTGTATCTAGAAAGCTTGCACAAATAAAAACATTTCGTTAGCCACAGAACGGTATCGTCTATTCGTTTTTGATTATTACGCTCGGCTAACACAGTACAGATATGTGTGTATGTATGTCTTCACTCAGAAGTCTTTCCCATGTATCTGAAGCAAGATTACATGGCAATAAAAACAGATTTGCCAAGTCTTGCTCATTAATAAAAAGTCTAATGTATTACCGGGCTCAAGCAGATGTCAACCTCCAAAGCCCGAAGTTCCGATATGTATTTTCTAATTGGTGCTTTAATTAATGTAATAATGAATATATGTATTCATTGTTATTAACAAGCGGATGGGATGCTTTAGAAAAGTGCACATAATATGAGACAGTGAACTTTGCAGAATTTTCAGGGGGTTTATTACGATTTGTACAGAAAGGTCAACACTACAACTTTTTGGGTAATCGACGGCTTTGTATGAAGTTTTCAAATACGCCTCGTAAACTTACCATGTTATCCTTTTCGCAGGAGACGTTGGCAAATTTGGAACGGCAAATCTATGCGTTTGAAGGGAGTTACCTGGAAGACACGCAGATGTATGGGAACATTATCCGTGGGTGGGACCGTTATTTAACAAACCAGAAGTGAGTGGCGTTTCCGTTCATACACAAGATCTGCATCCTCTGCTTTGAGGTCTGCAACGCCTTGTCACATTACAGTCTTTTATTAGAGGATGACGGGTCAGTTGCTTCTAGGAGCAACGTGAATAAAGACAGTGACATGGCTAAAGGGCTAAATGGAGCTGATTGGTTCCGTTTTCCAAAAAAGCAGAAAAGTAGAAGTATTTTGAAATATATATTTTATCTTTAACACTCTAAACAAAATCTTTACCTCATCTGGAGGTAAGACTGTTTGTCAGCCCTCAAAGCCACAAGCAAATTATAATTTTTGCTCTGTTCTTTGTTTGTAAAGTAACTCTGAAGCCTTAGGCCTCGTCCAGGGTGGCGCTGAGCGGGCACTCACGCTGGCCGCGATGAAACACATTGCGGCAATGTGTGTGGCCAGAGTGAGCAAGCGCCCGCTCGTCGCTTAGAGGAAGCAAATTTGATTTTGCTGCTCACAAGCGCGTCACGTGAGCTATTCGCCCAAATCAGGAGGATGTCATTGATGTACCGAAGGTATGTAAGGGGTTTCAAGTGACAGGTGGAAAGAAATCACTTTCCAGTTTTGCGCCACACAACGGGCACAATACAAATACCACACAGGAATCTGAAGTACAAAATCAGAGGAAGGTTCACTTGTTCCTCCAGCAATGTCATGTACCTCCAACATGTGCATGAAATGCCCAGGGGGCTGCTACTACATAGGTGAGACGGGACAGGGGCTAAACAAGAGAATGAATCTGCATTACACGCGGAACAAGAGACAGTCCTGTCGGCAAACATTTCTCTGACTGGCCATAAGATGAACGATCTGAAGATGGCCATACGCAAAGGTAAACTTAGAACATGGAAAGAGAGACGGTTGTATGAATACAAATTTATGCAACTGTTCGGGACACTTAGCGGTGGCCTAAACCGAGACCGCAGTTTCATGAGTCGCTACTGACACGAGAACTCTCTTCCCATGAGTGCTAAAGGCCATGTCTATTCATACTGCGCTATATGTATTCACACACAGCTGTCTCTTACACATACAAATACTCTATGTAATTCCATCCCTATATACCAATAGAGATCACACACACTTTTAGTAATGCAACACCCTCTTACATTTCTACCCGTACCCACACCATTGATATACAGGCCCACTCCACACACACCTGTTGTAAAGCGCTGTATACACTATGGGCGCTTTATAAATTTATATTTACACACACTATTAAATCAATAACATTCAGGGACTATTTAAGACCTCAAGTCATAAATCGCATACTACACAGGCAGGAGGGATAGGTTTCAGTCACAGATAACATTCCAGGATGCATTGTTTTTAAGTAAAACCCTTGTTTGCTTTACTCGTAACATCGCCGGAAGAAGAGATCAGTGTATCTCGAAAGCTCGCACAAATAAAAGCATTTAGTTAGCCACAGAACAGTATCATCTATTGATTTTTGATTATTAAACTTGGCTAACACGGCACGCACTCACACACACACATTCTCACATTATTTAAGTTATGGTGGGTGAAGAAGGCGACAAAATACCTCCCATATAGCCAATAAAGAATATCACTTGTGAGCACATTCACATGTCTTAAGACAGGTCTGCACCCCTGCCTTTCACCGTTATATAACCTAGCATACAGTGCTTCCACTGTAGCAAGGGATTCTGGGAAATGACATGCAAATGAGAACATAGTGTGTGTGCGCGCGTGTGTGTGTGTGTGTGCGTGCGTGCGTGCGTGCGTGCGTGCGTGCGTGTGTATAACCCCGCGTTATAAACGAGGTCGCGAAAAAAAATGACCGCGAAATTTTTTTTGTGTGGTGGTACTGTGTCCGCCGGAGGGGGAAATCTGAGAACTCTCCCAGCATTCCCAGACCCTGTTGGGCAGTGGAATCTTGGACTGAGTGCTGTCTTTCTTTACCTTTTGCAAGAACGGTAATATTTCTTATATTTTAATAAGACAGGCATCAACACTTTTTTAAGTGCTATTTGGAGTGCCAGCTACACTCTCTTATCTACCTATCTATCACATACACATTACCTTAGCGTTCAAGTGAGTTTCAGTCTAATATATGGCATTGTAATTAGCAAGGGCACACAATCCAAGGGCCACTCCAGTGCTCTTTGTGAGACATATTTGGCCAGGTGGCCGCCAGTTGAAGAGCCCCACCTTACACCATAGTAAAAATCCTGCACTGGCTATCAATTTCAAAGAAGGAAATAATGTGAAATTATATTTCTGGACTCATAAAATATTGTTGGCATCCTGTTTTGTTGAGCTGGGGTTAAAGCCACTATAAAATGGCAATTTAACAGTACCACAGACATCTACTTGTCCCCCAAGTTTCCCCTGTCATGCTGATTAATACCTGTCTCTATTTGAGATTGAACATATAGCACCTCTTTTTCTTCTGTTCCAGAAACTCCAACAGTAAAAACGATAGGCGGAACAGAAAATTTAAAGAAGCAGAACGACTTTTTAGCAAATCATCAGTCACATCGGCAGCCGTGAGTACAGCGTCCGGGAGAAAAGGCTGTTAGCAAGGAGTATAGCTTGGGTGTAGCATTTTGTTACAGCAACTAGAAAATATTCCTCTGCACACTATCATGGTGGTAATGAATATCTGTAAGGTGTACTGTATCTTGTCACTGACCAGGGACATAAAGGCATACTTGTTTAGTAAACACAGGCACTGTTTTATTGTCTCTTTCAAATGCACATCTTTTGTCCTTACCAGAATGCATTTCTAGGCCAGAGAGGTCTGTAATGCATTGCAGAGCAAAGGGGATAGAGAATTAATGGTTTTTGCTGTTTTTTTTTTTGTTTTGTTTTTCTGCCTTATTTTTGAAAATTGGAACCCACAATAATCTAGAATCTGTGAATTTTCTTCATTGGGATTCTAGGGGAAAAAAATGGCTGCTCGTTTTTGCTCTCAGTATTCTCTGCACCACAGAGCACATTCTTAATGTTTGTTTTCTGTTGCTGGAACCATGAGCTGGGCGTTGTACTTGGAAACGAGCTTGAAGCACAGGACGTTCTGTGGTGATTTGGAATGAAGATCTTTACGTGCACATCTTCATGATCTAAGAATATATTCACTTAAGCAATTACAAATTTATTTTATGCAAATAAATGTCATTTGGAATTTAAAAAAGCTGTGTGGTATCCATGTTTCCCCCTAGAATTTTGCTATAACCTTTTCACTTTAGAAGGATCATGCAACATATTAATGGAATATTTTGTGTTCCAAATTGAGCTCATAGTATGAAATGAGACCTGACCAGTTGCAACATTAATCCCGTAATTTGCCCTGTGAAATCCTCATGAGTGTCTGATAAATAGCGAGGCTCTCCTCTATTTCTCAATCCCGTTCTTAAATCATGTTGCACATTCTGACGCTTGGTTCCTGCCATTTTTGCTGTAATCCAATGTGGAGGGCGGCAAATGTGTTTACTACCTGTCTGCTTTTGTTCATCACAAAATGGGGATTCGTAACCGGCAAAGTCTCCTCTTCCACTTGATGCTAATTACTCAGTTGGCATTGGCACACCCAGTGCTCCTTATAACAATTCATTGCAGGGTGTCAGTCTATAAAGGAAATACTTTGCAGGCGTGTTGTTGATTTCCTGACCTATGATGACAGGAATGTTTTTGTTTTGAATTTGTAGGCAGTTAGTGCTTTGGCCGGAGTTCAAGACCAGCTGATTGAAAAACGTAAGTTCTCTTTGCGATGTGCAGCAACTAACTAGCAGCAAAGGGATTAAAGCAGCAGTCTGCTTAAGGCCTGTAATATTCCACCACCCCAATCAGTGTAATTACTTTACATTAAACTTGTGTATCCTAATCATATTTAAGTTCTTCTAGTCTATTCAGATACAACAAATATAAATTTGAGTGTATCTACGTTCCATACAGGCATACCCCACATTAACGTATGCAATGGGACCGGAGTATGTATGTAAAGCGAAAATGTACTTAAAGTGAAGCACTACCCTTTTTTCCACTTATCGCTGCATGTGCTGTCCTGCAATCGTCCTATACGTGCATAACTGATGTAAATAACGCATTTGTAACAGGCTCTATAGTCTCCCCGCTTGCACACAGCTTTGGTACTGGTAGGGAGACGGTTTTGCTGTTCAGGACGTGCTGACCGACGCATGCGCGAGCTGCTGTTTGCCTATTGGGCGACATGTCCTTACTTGCGAGTGTACTTAAAGTGAGTGTCCTTAAACCGGGGTATGCCTGTACATAATAAACATCATAAAGTGTTAAAACAGCTGATGCCAAGATTTTTGGATTACTGCTCAACTTGGCTGAAGTCTGAGACAACCGTTGCTAAAAATGAGTGACCCTGTCATTGTTTCATGTGTAGTTTAATGTTGTAGCAGCTGTGTTGCACCTGAAGAAGTGTATATTCATTGTAGCTTGTGATACCTTTTTATAGAATAACAAGAGGTTTTTTGTATGTATGTATGTATGTATGTAAATGAGTACTTCAGCATTATGTGATACCTTTTTTATTTGGACTGACAATAGATATAAGACAAGCGTTCGAGAGTTCTCTCTTCCTCAGGTCAGCAATACTGATTTACAAAGATTTCATGAGCTTAACACAGATGTAAAAACAGAAAAACAAGATGGCTGTCTAAGGCAGATGATGCAGAGAAGGAATAAACAGACACGGCAATACATGGATTAAAGGGACCTTGAGACACAGGACCATACATCCATCAGCAGTGTGCAGGGGGGAGAGGGGGTTAATTGTACAATTCACAGAGAGGCAGGGTGAAACATTATAAACAATTATCGTAGTGGGTTAAAGACCTCAAAATATGAGTATCAGCATTAAGTCCTCTTGTTTTAGTGTCAAGTATATTATCATTTTGAGTTCACATGTTTTCTGAGTACTTTTAAACATTCCATTGAGACTTAAGTAATTTATGGAATGATCTGGCTGTGAGAAGTGGTGTCCCACTGGAGTGCGGCATCTTCCTTCTTCATGGTGTGTTATTGTGTGTCTGTATAGGTTTGTTCTGGCTTTACGTTTTTGGCTGGTTTTACGAATTGAGCACACATGGTCACATTTTGCTCATTGAATCATATATACCACATTCCTGGATGTGCAGCAGAATGTTCCTTTGACATTGAATGTTCGATGTTTGTGACTGACTGTGGGATCTTGGCCTATATGTTTGCAAAGTTTGCAGTGTGTATTGTTGCATGGCCTTGTGCCAGTACCAGCGTCCTTCTGTCTGAGATTTGGAGGTTGCCGGAATGCAATGATGGGTTGTTTTGGGAAGACATCTTTTAATGTTTCAGCCTCTGTCAGCGTGGGTTGCAGATCTTTGATTATTTTTCACATTCCCTCTAGGACCGGGTTATATCTAGCCACTAGTGGTATGTGTGTGGTTATTTTTTCTTCTTCTTGTATTGGAGCAGGTGTTCTTGTTGGACTTTAAGTGCAGTTGTGATTGTTGTAGCAATAATCTTTGGTTTGTATCCCTTCTGTCTGAATGATTCTTAGGGTTGTAAGGTGCCTGTTTTTTGTCTTTAGTGTCAGAGCATGTGTGCCTGGCTATGTATGATGGCTCATTTTGTATGAGTGGGATGGGAGCTGGAGTTATGGAGGCAACTACATCTGTCTGTGGGTTTCTTGTATACAGATGTGTAGTTTGCTATTCGTCAGTGTTACTGTGGTATCTAGAAAGTTCACTAGGCTTGCTGAATAATCTAATTTGAGCTTAATTGATGGGTGGAATGAATTCAAAGACTCATAAAATTGTTTGAGATTTTCTTCGCCCTCTGTGCATATTATAAACAGATCATGAATGTATGTGTAAGGTTTGTGGAGGCATGTGGTTAGGAATCTCTGCTCAAGATTGGCATATTGCGGTGCCATCCTAGTGCCCATTGCAGTCCCCATTAGTTGTAGGTACATTTTCTTGTTGAAGTAGTTGTGGTAGTTGGACTTGCTCAGCATGCCTCAGTGCCATCCTGGTGGGGGATCTTGCTGTATAGGGATTCTACATCTATGGTAGTTAGTGTGTTGGATGGCAGTTGTTTGATTAGTTTATTGAGTCTGTGTTATCTTGTATGAAGCTGTTGGTGTTTGACTAGTAGTTTTAGGATATTTTCCACTGGGCCTGATATTTGTTCAGTGAGTGTATCCATACCTGTTTTAATTTGTATGCCGGGATTTCCTGGTTTGGGGATTTTGGGAAGCATGTTGAAGATACCAACTCCTGGGTTGTATGGGTATCGGTAGCTCCAATTCTGGTTGCAGGTGATTAAGAAATGATTTGATGAGATTCTTCCTGTATATTCCTGGGTTGGATCATGGGTCAATTTCTTGTAGTAGATGTTGTCTGAGAGTCGTCTGTTGCCTTTTTCTATGTATTGTATTTGTATCCATAACCATCACAGCACCTCCTTTATCTGCTGGTTTGTTGGTGTTGTGTTTGTTTCTCAGTTCCTTGACTGCAGATCTTTCCATGGGGGAAAGGTTATATATATAAGTTTTCTGCTGTGCTGATGCTAGTGAGGAAACTCACAATTTGAAACTCTCTATATAGCTGTCTAGTTTGCTGCTGCATCCTGTTGGTGGTGTGAAATACACCTATTTCACACCACCAACAGGACGAAATGGCAAATGATCCTAAAACCACTAGTCACAAACACCAATAGCTTCATACAAGATACCACAGACTTTCTCAATAAACTAATCATCAAACAACTACCATCCAATAAATTACTAGTTACCATGGATGTAGAATCTCTGTACAGTAAGATCCCGCACAAGGATGGCACTGAGGCATGCTAGCAACATCTTCCCTGAATCAGAAATACAGCCCCTAAGTAATTACCAAACTGATAGAATACATCCTCACACCCAGCTACTTCAGCTTCAACAAGGACATTTATCTACAACTAATGGGGACTGCAATGGGCACCAGGATGGCACCGCAATATGCCAATCTTGAACATTTTCCCCAAACCTCCCATCCTGGCATTCCGGCAACCACCAAACCTCAGACAGAAGTTAGTCAATAGAAAACTTCATAACGAACTGAAGGACGCTGTTAATAGCACAAGACCATATAATATCCCACGCTGCAAACATATATGTCAAGATTTCACAGCCAGTCACAAAACATACAACATTCAATGTCAAAGGAACATTCTGCTGCACATCCAGGAATGTGGTATATATGATTAAATGCAGCAAATGTGACCACTGGTGCTACATTTGTAAAACCATCTATAAACCAAACAAGAATGAACCTACACAATAACACACCATGAAGAAGGAAGATATTGCACACCAGTGGGACACTATATTCTCACAGCCAGATCATTCCATAAATTATTCAAATCCTCAATGGAATGTTTAAAAGTACTCAAGAACAGAAAACATGTGAACTCAAAATGATAGTACACTTTGACACTATAAAACAAGAGGACCTAATGCTGATATGGGGTTTTTAACCCACAACCATCATTTTTTGTAATGTTTCTCCCTGCCTCTCTGTGAATTTTAGAATTAACCCCCTCTCCCCACTGCACACTGCTGATGGATGTTATGGTCCTGTATCTCCCTGACCCTTTCATCCATTTATTGCCCAGTCTGTTTATTCCTTCTCTGTATCATCTGCCTTAGATGGCTATCTTGTTTTTCTGTTTTTACATCTGTGTTAAGATCATGTAATCTCTGTATTGAGTTTTGCTGACCTGAGGAAGAAAGCAGCACCCTCACAAGCTTGTCTTAGGCCAGGGCCATGGTCAAAAAAACCGTGCTGAGCCGCGCTGAGCGGAGGCACTTACCCCCTGCATCTGTAATCAGCGCGGCTTTAGGAGACGCTTCCGCATGCGTGCGGAGGCGTGTGAAAACGCAGGAGACAGGCAAGTTTAAATTTTGCCGCTGAGGGAAGCGGAGGGCCCGTCACGTGACTGCCAAAAGCCAATGGCAGTCCGTGACATCGGCGCCGTGACGTGGCGCACTAGCCCCGCCTCCCGCCCGGCTCCCAGACGGCATTTAGAAGCGCGCACGCTGACGCTCATGCAGGGACACTAAAAAGCTCCTGCTTGAGCAGGTGCACATGAGCGTCAGCGCTGCTCAGCGCTCTTCTTCTCACCATGTCCGAGGCCTTATAATATCTATTGTGAGTCTAAATTAAAAAGTGTATCACCTAATACTGAAGTACTCCTTTACTCTGCACTATCGCAACTGAACTAACACGACTATCTCAACTTAAGTCACATAATATATGTAATATGATGGGGTGTACAGAGCTTTCCAGATCTCTTCTTGAAGGTGCTGTCCCATATGTGAAGCACAGGCATGTACAGCAGCACTTTAAACAGCGATCTCCTTTGTGATCCCAAATCTGACTTTCTCACCCCGCTTTAGGAGAACCAGGAAGTGGAACAGAGAGCGACAACTCTCCGGACTTCCAGAACCAGGAGAACGAGCCTAGCCAAGACGATGCAGAGGATATAGACGGTTCTCTGTCGGGTGTCAAACCTCAGAAAGCGGCGTCCTCTGCCAACTCGGGCAGTCACCACAGCAGTCACAAGAAGCGCAAGAATAAAAACAGACACAGGTTGGCCAAGGAATACCTTTACTCCGTCTCATTCTCTCCTAACTGTACGGTCTGGACTCTTGGGCCAAGACACTAGCAGTTATTCATTACACTACGATTGTGCCAATCGTGGTACTATCGCACCAAAAATTACTTTGACTTCAGCGGAAATTTCCTGTGATAGTACATCAATTGGGACTATCAAAGTTTTAATGAAGTTTTGTGTAGGAAGGCATGACTTCTAGGATTTAAGTTGCAAATATTAATAATCTAATGTATATAATTATCTATAGAACAGTTTACTTAGGTGTGAAGTGACCTAAACACACTGATATAAAATGCGCAAAAAACAAAACTGCAGATTTACCGTGTAAGATCCAGAAGATAATGCAGTGCTTTCATTTGATAAATCTGGTGCTTTTTTGGAGAGGCGGTGGGTTTGCACCACTTTTGTAACCAGAAACTTTGATAAATACCACTACCTGTAATAAAAATATACTCCCTTTAACCAGGTTTCCAAGACGAAAAATTGCTTTAGGAAGTATAAAAAAAACTTGGAGGAAAGTTGCATTCATCTTGGGAAAGTGTGCCCAGACTGCAGGGGGGTCGGTTTCTTTGTTGTAAAGAGTTCCTGTAGTTTTAGAGTCAAAGCAAGATGTGTGTGTTACAAGACTACTTTTCAAATTGGAGATCTGGTATAGAAAAACTGTAGTTTGTTACAGAATTGCGACGATTTATGGAGGTTGCGTTTTCAGATAGTTAAGATCACCTAAAATGTTGCATGTTATGCATCAAAAGCAGGAGTGCCTGATATTACTAAGGTAACATTATCTATTGTTACAGTTTGCAGCTCAAACTGCTGGGAATATTGGCAACAAATGATCACAAACAGGAAAATGTTGCAAAGATCTTGCACTGCTTGGGAGGTGGGCTAAAACTTATAGAAATCAAAGGATGCTCGGTATATTAAAAATGACATTAAGAGTTGAATTTTAAAAAAATGTAGTAAGTATTATTTAATACTACAAAGCAAATTTATTTTTAAAAACCACACGTAGGATATTGCTTAGATTGCTCTTTCAACACCATATGTAATGAGGAAGGAAAACGGGAAGGTATAATTCACAAAGTCTTGTCAATGTGAAGTTGCCCAATTCATAACGTGGCTGTGATTCACTAATGCTTCCTCTGAATTTCAATTAACGGAGTAGATTTCTTCTTTAGCGTCTGCTTTATCGTAATCCACTGCAACTGACCTTGATATTTTTTCCTTCCACGATTAGCACTATATTTACGCCTAATCATCCAATTAAACTAATCAGTGCATTAATTCTTATTGCTTTCTTCTTTTTTTTTTTTCTAACGCTGCCCCCAGTCCATCTGGCATGTATGATTATGACTTTGAGTAAGTGCGATTTTCCAGTCTGTACTTGTTCCTGTGTGTATATAATGGCAACATGTGTGTGTGTGTGTGTTGTAAACATGTGTCCTGTGATATCTGCTGTGTTGCTGTGCTTAGTCGTGGACCCTTGGTGCAGAACGTGTTTGTCCTGTGAAGCTTTACGGACTTTCCCATCAGTCTGTGAAAGCAGCAGAAAATTAATGAAATAAAGCTTGCAATGTTATTCCCCCTGCTTTTCCATACAAGCGGCTCTGCCACCTCAGTACCTCAATGGAGGAGAGCGATGTGTATAACTTTTGTACAAGGTTTAAAAAAAAAAAACAAGCTGGAGCTTGGGTCTGAATCTCCTGTTGGGAAAATGTGATGGGGACGAGTTTTATTGGCCATTGCGTGATGAGTGTCACACCTGTGCTTTACTGTCTGCTAGCTAGCACTGTGCACCATAGGAGCGGCTTTATTACAAGGTATACGGGTTACAGAAAATATAAAGATGGGGGTGGAGAAAGCCTTTTTTTTTTCTCTTTAACATAGAAACCTAATTTGATGACAGAGAAGAACCATTTTTTTCCTATCTGCTGTAAAACCTCTGCCCTATTTGATCCTCCGCTTTCTTTCCTATTTGGGATCCCCCTTGTGTCTATCCCAATCATGTTTGAATTACCTTGCTGTATTAGCCCCTACTACACATGCTGGGAGGTTATTCCATAAATCTGCCCCTTTTCCAGGTAGAAGTCCTTCCTCACATGTCCCTTTATCCTGCAGCCCTCCAGCTTCAGAGAATGACCTCTTGTGTTAGCACTTTTCTTTCTTTGAAATAGGCTTTTCTCCCTAACTTTGTGAAAACCCTTAATATATTTGTGTTTTCGTTTCTCCCAAACGTTGTTTTCTTTGTGCAATCTGTAGATTTTGTTGCAATCTTGATTTGTTTAATTGTCTTGGGGGCTGATTCTATATGATTCAAAGCGGCCGATTAATGCTCTTTCCAGACGCAATTTCGCATTGAAGACCAATGAGGCATTTTGGCCAAAAACTGCTTGATTGGCCGCTTCGGGTTATATAGAAGAAGCCCCTTAAGATCAACTAATTTTCCCCTCCCTTCCCCCGTGATTTCCAAAGAATATAAAGATAGAAATATCCACCCCTTCAGCATCAGTGGGGCCAGCAAATATATTGCTTTAACCCTTTGAGGGGCTGCAGCAGCACGGGGCCACAGCCCCTCCGGCACTCGCGACCGCGTCTCCGAAGTGATCACAAGACCACGCGTGGTCACGATGACGGAAGGGAAGGAGTCGTGCATTTCCACTTCCTCATAGGTTGCGAGTGTGATCTCCCCCTAGAAAAATGAGCAGGGACCTTATGACGTAGCTTCTACGTCATAAAGACCCTGCGGTGCCGGACCCCAAGACACAGTAGCTACGTCTAAAGGGCACGCAAAGGGTGAAACTGCTTTGTCAGCAGTTACAGACCTAAAAGTCAACAATGAAAGGGTATCCTGACATTAGAAGATTGGCGTTCTGTTCCGAATGATTATTTACCATTATAATGCATACAGATGAGGCAGGCATGGAGGGATAAGTTTGGTAATAACTTTGAGGATTCCCACTGCCCTTTTTAATCACGTTTCCCTTTTTTTTTTTGCCAGGATTGATCTCAAACTGAACAAAAAGCCGAGATCCGTAAGTATCATGTATACCCCAATAGTGCTAAAAGAATTTATCCAGCACACACACCCAGGATCCTTCCAGCACAGAATGACTCTATTACAGAAATAATACATTTCCCTGCACTGTTGTCCGCATACCTTAAAACCTATGGCTGCGTCCACGCTGCCGCTGAGCGCGCTTGGCGCGTTTACATTAGTGAATGTAAATATGAACGCTCACGCCCGTGCCCGTACACTCGCCGGTGCTAGGTGCTTGGCGAGACAGATAAAATTGATTTCGGTTGTGCTGAAGGGTCATGTGACCCTTCGGCAACCAATCAGCGCCAGTCACTGCAAAGCCACACTCCCCCCACCTCCCCCCACTCATGCTTGCAGAATTGGTGACGTCACCACTCTCAAGCATGAGTGCGCTCAGCGGCCGCGTGGCCACAGCCTAAGGCAGCGGTACTTCACTCCAGTCCTCAAATGATTGAGCCACCTGTGCTGAAGCAGGGACTGAATGAGCCACCTATGCCGAAGCTAGGATATCCTGAAAACCTGACCTGTTGAGGGGGCTTGAGGACTGGAGTTGAGCACCCCTGCCCTAGAGCTGCATAGATTGTTTTAAGAGATGCATGGTGTATAAAAAGAGATGCATGGTGTATAAAAAGAGATGCATGGTGTATAAAAAGAGATGCATGGTGTATAAAAAGGTTGTGAGTGCATGGAAACTAGCCCATCTTTATTTCAACATCTGTGTTAATTTTCATTTTGCAGCCAAGAGCTGATGAACTGGCCGAGTTATGAGGTCAATGGGTTAAAAATCAGAAGAGTATTTCTTTATATATTTTAACTTTTAAAATAAACATTTTCCCGGGTATCCAAATTCTCAGGATCATTTGCTTCATGTCTTTCATGACGAGACGGATGACGCAGACAGTTGCTAACAATTAAGAAATAGGGCATTCCCCTTTAAAGCAGCAGTTCAAGCTTTTTTTTTTTCTTCTCAATATGTGCATCAATATAATCTAAACGCTGACAAGTGATTAGCTAAGTTGCCGATCGATCCGTTCTCCTCTGATCGATCGGCGAAGATTCGGCTCGGGGGTTCATTAAATCCCTGTCAGTGCAGCAGAAAAGGACCCAAGATGCAAAGTTCTGAGTGGAAGATCATGTGACCAGGCAGTCACTAGATACAATTTGGTTCTCTGCTAGAGAGAGGGGAGGGCTCAAACGGGGGTGTGCCAGAGCCGATTTCAGAAGAGGAAGGGGGTGTGACTTTGTAAATGGTTGCTATAGAAACAAAAAATGCTTGTTACATTATAATACATTAAAATTTTATTTAAAAATTGTTTTTTTTTTTTTTTTAAACGCTACAAGTATTTTCTCACAGTACAGAACTGATTTATATATTTTTTAAAAACACGTAGGATATTGCTTGAACTGCAGCTTTAAACTGAGATCTGTGTTAATTCTCCTGTTGCAAAAGGTTTAAACACTCATTCTCGCTCGTTTGGGTCCTTGTACTTGGATAATAGCGATACAGGAACGGGAAGCTAGTATACTGTAGGTGAATAAGAATACTTCTCAATCAACAAAGCTAGATTTGTTACTGTTGGAGAGGAAATTCACTTATTTAGTACTGTACCTTAAACTCCTCCCGCAACATGCATTTCCCTGTGTCTCAGTGCCAACATGTTGCTCACCCTTAGGACTATTAGAAGAAGCTGTTCTCAAGCAAGATCTTCCAGCAGCGAGAAAGACCCCTCCACAGAAAAATCTTCTCCACTTCCAGAATCAGAGGTCCCTGCAGTTTACGGGGAGGACAGCAGGGAATCTGTGTGTAGGCATATAAGCCGGACTCGAGACGAAATGGAAGAATCTGACAAGCTTCCCTGTCGTGCACATACACTGAGTTGGTGGTGTCCTTCCAAAAATAATTCACTAAATCGGGGCATTGCTTGTTTTGGGTATTTGTTTCCTTACCTACAAATGCACATGCTGTGTTGAAAAGCAATACGAAGTGTCTTCTACCTATAGATAGTAAATAATGTTTCTCATGTTTTTCATATTTCCAAAATTCACATACTCTGTATCATTCAATGCAGCATGGTTAGGTGGGGTTTCATTCCCTCCAACAGGCAATGCACCTATTTTTTTAAAGCACCAGTCCCACATGCTGTGTTTGTGTCTGTAATAAATAGATATATATACACACACACACACACACCATCGTACTTTATTCTCCCGTAGTTCCTGCTTTTTGCAGAAATTTTGTGACATTTTTATTGAGCCGTGTTGCAAACTGTCAGTCTTGTGAATTTCCAGAGGGCTTTTTTGTAGCTCTGAGCCTGATCACTACAGCAACCTTAATTTGCAAATCTTTTTTTTTTTTTTTTTTGTCATTCATTAGTTTTTGTTAGCTTTTTATATGGCCTTGCATTTCATTGCATGTGTTGTTCAGGGTTTTGCTGTCGGTCCTAAGTCTAAGCGAAGTTGCTAGTTACTGGTCTGCTTTCATTTCACCTCTAGTTCACCTTGCAAAGGGGGACTGGTACTTTAAATAATCACTTTATTTTTGAAGGAAACAGATACAGTTGTGCCTAGCTGGTTGTAACAATACGTTCAGTAGGATACTTGCTATTGTGCAGTCTTTTGGTTTTCTCGTCTTTGTAATGTGTATATGTGTACATATATATTTTTTTTTATATACTGTTTTTTTATTTTAACCAAAATACTCTGCTTTAGAAGTGCAGTTCTGTGTACAGCAAAGTGAACTAATGGCAGTGATGTTTTATGACTTAACTATTAGTGATTGATTCCTTCTTGTGGCAAATCTTCCAACTTAGAGTATTTTTTTAAATTCTATGTTAAAGGGAAGGTTTTTTTTTTTACAGTGGGGATTGATTAGTTCTTTTTAATGACGGGGTAATCTCATCCCTCCCGCGCCCCTCCCGCCATGTGTGAGGGTCAGTTAGAAAATGGTCAGAAATAAAGACAAAAATAAAAACCCCATTATAAGCTCCAGAGTACGATGTTCACAAACCTATCCATGGTTCAATTTCATCATTTAAAAATGCTTATACTTGTGTGTGTTAGTTTTTAAGGCATCAGTCACCCAATTTCTGTCGATTTTTAAACATATCCCGTCTTCTGTTCACTATGGCAGAGGGTGCTCAACTCCAGTCCCCAAGCCCCCCAATAGGTCAGGTTTTCAGGATTTCCCAGCTTCAGCACAGGTGGCTCACTCAGAGGTTTAGTCGAAGACTGAGCCTTTGATTGAGCCAACTGTGCTGAAGCAGGGACCAATTGAGCCACCTGTGCGGAAGCAGGAATTCCCTGAAAACCTGATCTATTGTGGGGGAGGGGGTTGTCTTAAGGACTGGAGTTGAGCACCCTTGCATTTCGGTACTAGGTGGGGCTGCATTTATAGAGCCGCAGCATAATAAAGAAACCAATCTCAATTTATGGGACTTTTGTCTGTTCATAGACTTACTCTAGTTTCACTCAGTTATTTTGTATTTTAATCATCATGAAAAATAAAACTGCTTTGGTGTTAATTCCTTTCTGACTCCTGAACATCAATACAGAATATGCTTCTCACACCCTTTCAGCTGTGCACGTGATGCACTCTGGTCTTTCAGCAGGTAACCACTTCACTGCCTGAGCAACATGTTCTGAACCCTGTGCGAACAAAGTGGCTAAAGCTAGAAAGAAAATCTATACTAGTACTTAAAATCAAATAACCATGCGCTTACAAGATCAAATGAGAAAAGCATTTTATTCACCTAGATCTCTATTGCTACCTTTGCTCTAGAGTGCTGCAGAAAGATCTAGCACTCGCGTGGATAGATATCTTCCACATCTGAGATGTGATTAATACATCAGTTCAGAGTATCACTGGCATTCATGCTGTTTTGATCCCATGTGGAACCTTTAAGAGGTACTCAAGTGGAAGATGCCCCAAGGCTCAGTACTGTGTAGTAATTCTGCACTAAACTTGAAGCAACGATCTGTGTTCACCATGAAAGTAGCAAAACCTGTAGCACTGCATGCTTTTTAAATATTTTTTTTTATTACCAGATTGAAGCATGGGGTCTCAACTGCGTTAATTTCAGCTACGGGGACCCCCTGCTTCCAGAGATACTTACCTCTGTAGAGGGTGCCGCAGCCGGGGAACTTGTGTGCCTAATGAAATGGCGGTGTTTAAATGTACCGCGAGCCCATTGGAAGCTGTGACATCATCCCTTGCTGCCTCCTATTGGAATGTGTGACCTGGACATTTAAACTCAACAGAGATACCAACACCCCCTACAGAGGTAAGTGTCTCTGGCAGCAGGGGTTCCCCGGAACTGAAATTAATACAGTTCCTCTCCAGAGACTCCCTGCTTCAATCCTGAAATAATAATAATAAAAAAATGTTTTAACAAATCGCGCACTGCTCCATGTTTTGCTGCTTTAACTGAAGTACCCCATACTATATACCGAATCTCTGTACACGTGTAGACCTTCTACATGCCGTGTTCATGGAGAAAATGAAACTGAACCCATTTACTGCCAGAGTGACCGCAACATTTTGCTCTGAAAAAAGGAGCAACATTGTTAGTGCAGTGTTAACGGTTAAAAGTAATAGTATAGCCATACTTCACACTAGAGAAGTTCTCCCAAATTCGAGCCTCTGAGAAACGTTTCACTCAGCCTCAAAAGGGAAATAGTGTCACCAAATTAGTATGTACTATTCATATTTTGGAGAATTTTTGCAAGTTAGCATAATAAATGAAATTACAATGCAGGGCTGTGGCTTTTTCTCGCAACTCAAAAAGGGCGAACATTGCATAGTTCCCGACCTCATGCACGTTTTGCTCATCCCTACTTGCATTAGAAAGGAGCTTATAAGGCAGTAGCGATTGGTGGCTATATGATCATGCATTGGAATTCTTTTATCCCTCTGCATTGCCTGTATTATCTCTGTTAGAAAAGCCTTTCCGATATAATAATCAGGTTTCCAGTTCAAAATCGGCAGGTTTCCAGTTCAAAATCGGCATTCTTTATTCTTCAATCAGCTTTCAGCAAAGATACAGCATACTATCTACGTCAGCTCAGTTTAACGTATCTGAAGGTAGATCATTAGATGCTTCTATTCGATGTACAGTAACAAGCATCTTTAGAAGGTAGTAACATATGCTGAATGTTGCTCCCTTGTACGCTCAGGACAAAGAGCTATAAATCACTCACTTTAGCTACAGTAACTTGACTAAATTACGTACTTGTTTCTCACGAAGCTAAAACACAATGATTTCTCAGAAAGATAAAGAACTAAGAAAAATATTTCAGAGCTAGGAACAAAAGACATGAGACAAGAATCATAGGAACTGTTTAAAATAATAGACAGAGCTAGGAACAGGGTCACACCTGTCCGAATATAAATTATAGCATAGTAATACAATGTGTGGGAAAGAAGAGAGTTTGAAACAGGGAAAGACAAATTTTATCTCCAACATAGATCCTGTCACTTGGTTTCAAGTAGCCCTTAAGTTTCAAGCTACCCAAAAAATCCTTTAATGAGAAAGCATGGGCAACTTAAAACATTTTAACCTATTGTATGCTGTATATATAGCTATTGCTATCCTACTTAATATAAATATATATATATATATATTAACAAAATAATATCAATCTCTTCATTCTGTTCATGGGGAGAAAATGTTGTACTGGAAACTTCACAACCCGGTTTAAATCTCGGTATAAAAGTCACTTTATCGTCAATGAAAATTAAATTGCAAGCTCCACGGGGCAGACACTTGAACTACTCTGTAACACAGTGTGTACATGCAGACATGAAATAATCCTGTTGGAGGCAACATCACCTTTTCATTTCATAAATCAGTGACAAAACCACACAATAAACCTCAGCAATGAAACAAAACGTTAGTATTTTGCAACCAGGTGACTTTGTTAAATGCCTCTGCGTGCCTCGGGTCAATGCGGTGAAACAGTGGTTGTTTTCATTGAGTTGAGCATGAAATGATTAGCTAAGAAGCTGACCTAGCAACAACAACAAAGCTTGTAAACAGAGAACAGAGCCCAGCTTAGCAGTGAATTCTGTCTCCTGTCAGTTAGCCTTTGACATTCTCCTGAATATGAACGTTTGCCTTTAAAACATTGCAAGAATCGGATGTAATATTTGGGTTCAATCGAGAAACGTCAAAGGTAAGTCAAAAAAAACACTGCTTCGTGGTAAAAAAAAAAAAAAGTCTGGACTGCTATTACATTTCATGTCTTCACTAATTGCATTTATTTGCACAGTTCTTTAAGCATCTTCTGTGCAGCCGAATATTGCTGTCAAATACTATTTCCTGGAACGCCTAAAAAATGGGCAATTGGCTTGTTTCTTATAAGGTCATAAGATCAGCCTCAAAATATCTGCAGCATTAGGCTACGCTTATAATGACGGCGACGCGACGGTCGCTGGCAAATCAAATAGTGATGACTTCCAGCGATTGCAGCCAATCCGTCGCACCGTCGCGCTTGCTATAAGCACACGTGACGGCGGTGGCGGCGGCAATGCATTTGTTTTGCCGTGACGTCGCAGCCTTACACTACAAAATGTAAAGTGTACGAAAATATATATTTTGTGGGTGCATACTTTCACATCAATATATGCTTGTAAACGGGTGGGCGTCCTTAATCACTTCACTGCCCCAGCTGCCAAAGGGTTAACGTATCTGGATAGGGTCCAACCCTTGCAGCAATAACCTGAAAAAACTCAGGCATATAGAATTGTGCACATCGAATGCTTGTTTCAGTGCCTAAGATATATTACAAGACAGGGATTGGCTGCCGCTCACCATAAATTGGAATAAAATATACTGGTAAAGAAGGATAGGGTGCATACGGGATGGATAATTGAGCTAAGAGGGGTGGTGGGTCACAGAGGTGGCCTAAAAGACTCCTATTTGCACTCGCTAGACCAGTTGATTTAGGCTAGGAAAAATTCAATCCTTGGAGATAACTCCATAGCCATACATGTACAATTATAAAATCACATTTATTAAACATATATACAAAAGACCTAATGTCTAAAATGCCACTATGTGGCTCCAGGAAACACAGAGAGAGCACAGGGGTAGGGGAATAGTTGCTGTTAGAGTAATTCAATTATTGGGAGACTGTTATTTAGTGTACTGTCGTATTGGTTCTGCTAGTACTTTCCTAGAGGGAATAACGCACGTTTCACGCTCGTAGGCGCTTCGTCAGGGTTATGGGAGTGACATCACTAGTCTCCTCCCTACTATAAGTGCCGGTTGGTTGGGGGTGTGTAGCATCTCCCAACCAATCCCAGGGTTGTGTGGATAGGAGGACAGCTGTGACTAATCCCCGTTAAGGGGTATGTATATTAGGTGTCCGGCTATCAGTGATTCATGTTACCTTGGTAACGTATCCGAATCAGCGTATGAGGTATTGTACAGTCTCATAAGGGGCAGAAATGATTGTACATAATCAGCACAGGGTGTACTGCGTGTGTGTTATGGCAAAGTTATGTGGAGGGTGTATATATACTGGGAAATAGTCTGCCATTGAGATCAGATTAAGCTAATGTGTAGGGTGTGGGTTGGTCCAAGATGTTGTTGATCATCATCTAGGATGATCGTCAGCAATGGGTTTAGGTACCTCAGATGGTGTTAGTGATTGTGTATCTTACATCTAGGTATATGTGTGTGAGGTGTAGGAGTGTAAGCTTCTACTAAGGTCCGCCTCTAAAGTCAATACGAACTTCTGGAGTTTAGGACTCTATTTAACTACCCATTGTCCTGTTCTCTCATTGTTGGTGTCTTGAGAGTGGATGTAAGAACCCCATCCCTATATGGTCAAAGAGTATGTTGGATCAGAGGTCACTACAGATTGTCCCCATCATCTTGGCTCCCTTGTCTGATATCATTGATCCTTACTTGACCTGACGTCTGCCGTTGAGATCAGATTAGGCTAATGTGTAGGGTATGGGTTGGTCCAAGATGTTGTTGATCATTATCTAGGATGATCGTCAGCAATGGGTTTAGGTACCTCAGATGATGTTAGTGATTGTGTATCTTACATATAGGTATATGTGTGTGAGGTGTAGGAATGTAAGCTTGTACTAAGGTCCGCCTCTAAAGTCAATACGAACTTCAGGAGTTTAGGACTCTATTTAACTACCCATTGTCCTGTTCTCTCATTGTTGGTGTCTTGAGAGTGGATGTAAGAACCCCATCCCTATGTAGACAAAAAGTCTGTTAGATCAGGGGTCACTACTGATTGTCCCCATCATCTTGGCTCCCTTGTCTGATATCATTGATCCTTACTTGACCTGACATTATGAGTCATCTATCACAGCGGCCCCATTACCGTATCTTCATGTTTAACCATAACAGTGGCAATCGTGGTATGGTCCCTACAGAAATGCCGAATAGATATAGCCCTCGTTTAGGCCTTCTGGGGACAGAGTCTGCAGTGTGAATATCCACTGACACTCACGCTGCATAAGACGTCTGTCCCAGTTACCCTTCCGCGGGCCCCAAGGTATATGCTCAATCCCACAGAAGGTAAGGAATTTGGGGTCCCCATTGTGTTCATTTAGAACATGGCGGGCGACGGGGGTGTCCTTCTTGTTTCTAATGGACCCTAGATGTTCTAGGATCCTCACTTTAAGGGCCCTGTGGGTCTTTCCTACATAACGTGCCCCACATCTGCACGTGATGAGGTATACAACCCCTTTTGTCAGACAGTTGATGTGGCTCTTGATGGTATAGTCACTACTTACTGGTTTGCAGATGTTTTTAGTTACTTGCATTAGTCACAGCTGTCCTCCTATCCACACAACCCTGGGATTGGTTGGGAGATGCTACACACCCCCAACCAACCGGCACTTATAGTAGGGAGGAGACTAGTGATGTCACTCCCATTACCCTGACGAAGCGCCTACGAGCGTGAAACGTGCGTTATTCCCTCTAGGAAAGTACTAGCAGAACCAATACGACAGTACACTAAATAACAGTCTCCCAATAATTGAATTACTCTAACAGCAACTATTCCCCTACCCCTGTGCTCTCTCTGTGTTTCCTGGAGCCACATAGTGGCATTTTAGACATTAGGTCTTTTGTATATATGTTTAATAAATGTGATTTTATAATTGTACATGTATGGCTATGGAGTTATCTCCAAGGATTGAATTTTTCCTAGCCTAAATCAACTGGTCTAGCGAGTGCAAATAGGAGTCTTTTAGGCCACCTCTGTGACCCACCACCCCTCTTAGCCTAAGATATATTAAACAGCTTTGCAAATAAAGACCCATTAGCCTTAGTCCAGATGGCTCAACATATTTCCACAGAAGGTAAATTAAGTGAAAAAGGTGCATTGATGTTAAGGCTGCAATTAAACCCTCCCTCCCCCCCCCCCCCAGAAGCCTAGATACTGTTAACATCTTTTTATTATTTTGTGTGTGTTTAAAAAGCATGATTTACCTTATTTCTAGTGTTTGAGGTTACCATGGTATACTTTAGACCGCTCTGGGGAGAGCTCCATTTTAACTCCAACAAGCATCAGATATTTAAAACAAAATCAATGTTATAAAGGGCAAGAAGAGATCTCCTAAAGTAAGTAAAAAACATAGCATGGCAACAAAAGAACAGAAGGTGCGATCAGCGCAGGCTGCTGCTTTAAAGTTGCAGTGAGTCCTGGAGCATCTCTTTAAACATTCAAATATTTAGCCAAGGAACGAATGCAACAGCAATTCCGACGTTACTGACGGCTTCCAGGAAGTCGCACAGCAACCATCTTTTATGCATTCCGGGGATAAAAATTTTAACACTCATATTTATTCAAGAAGGGGGGCGTGGGAGTGAAATATTGATTTTTATTTCATAATGAGATGTGTGAGCGGGGTGAATGAATGCGGCGTGCACAGATTTTCCGTTTTAACCCATTATGTGGGACCCATTAAGGGCCCCTTCAAGCAGCTTAGTTTAATAGCTGGAGGGACAGCGCCCCCACTAATTACTCTAGGTGTTTAAGGGGTTTGCTTGGGTCAGTAGCACAGATGGAATTAGTGACTGGATGTAAAGTTTATGCAATCCCTACAGTACAAATGCATGTATTAGAAAGGCTGCAGTAATAATTAAAGTGACATCACTGGGCCAGCCTCACTGCTCTCATTCTGCAGCCTGCACTTGGGACGCTTTAACCTCTTGCAGACCAGAATGCCTGTGACACCTTTGCTGACTCTTCTGGCAGGGCAGGGGTTAAACACAAAGCGTGTGGGTTCCTACCTGTGTCAATTTACATTCTGCAATGTTGGGCATATTACTTGCTCACTGCCCCTTTCTATGGGCACACTGGAAAATACAGAAACTTCTAATTATTACTCCATGGACGCTAAGGAGTACCAGAACTTTCGCACCCAGCGTAAGCTCCCACTGACTTGAATGGGAGGTAACGTCGGAACGTGTGCGATAACCTGGTACCTTGGTGCTTGAAGCATGTGTCCCTATGTATCTAGTGATGGACGAATATGTAAACATGATGCACTGGTTTCCCCCCCCCCCCTCCCGCAACCCTGCTTTTTAATGAAGAAAATCAGAAAATTTGCAAAAGGTTTATGTCACTTTTTTTACTCACAATATCTTGTTTTGTGTCTGGTTGTACCAACTACCAGCTTCACATTGCCTAGCTAGTAACCAACCTCGCACTGATAAAACCAAAAGGTTGAAATAGCTGTCTGTGAGTAGGTTTACTGGCTATGCACTTCTTTAGCCCAGGCTGTGCTGAGAAGCTGTGGCACTAGGCCAGATTCCCCCTAGGCCCCAGTTAGGCCTCGACTTCCCTCAGCTTGTGGTTGCTGCAGGGACCGGACCATAGTATAGGGACACGTCCCCCTGTAGTACCATAGTGAGTGAGGGACACAGACAGGACACGGCGGTCTCCTGCTCAACGGTGTCTGGGACCAGACACCATACAAAGACATTTCTACGGTTGTATCATTCACGCGGGACCCACCCAACTAGAGGCGGAGGCTTCGCGGGTTGCAGTACTGGGTCCTTGGATCCCATCCCTCTCAAGACCAAGCCAGCGCGCCCGGGTGTGGACACAACCGGCAGGTACCTTCCTCACTTGCACTAACATACACTGTACAGTTACGGCGCTAATCACGCCTAAGGGTTGGGGGTTATAACCTTGGGGACACGTGTAGAGTGCCCGAGGGCCTCATAAGGTACTGTGGGGGGACATTGGTGGGCGGGTTACAGCCGTGTGTGGCAAGTGGGTAGCTGTAACCAGTAGCCAATATATAGATATAAGTTACTATCAGTAAACTGTTATTCTGGGTTACTCTGTGTATTTATTGTGTGAGTGTATGCCTATATATGTATATGGGTCTTGTAACGGGCAAATCCACATGGTAGGATCTGTTACAGCTGGAGGCGCTGACCAAGATTGTTCCAGAATCCACCCCACACTCCCTGCAGCGGAGGCTGGGACCTCCTGTGAGCCACAGGTATTGCACCACACGTACCCCGTAGACACGTATCACACAGAGGGTGGGGATACATGTGCTAAATATATTTGTACTTGTGTAACTTTGTATTGTTTTGTTCTCTGCACATTTTAGGCTGGTAATACACTTACCCAGCCTGCACGCCCAGTGATCCGGGGTTAGCTGGTTTCACGAGGGGGTTGAGGACAAAGCAGAGTAGGGATGTACCGGCCTCCCATCTGGGAGATTTTCTGATAAGCGGAACCATTGTCTGTCTGTCCCAGATAGCGAGGCTCCTATCTCATCAAGAGATAGCAGGTCGGCATTGAGAACATGGGCAGGTAGGCGCTGTTCTCATTGGCCCGTTTGTAATGCCCGCCCTCCTTGCCTTAGCTTCCCCGTCACACCCCCCAGCCCGGATTGCCCAACACAGACGAGCCATTATGCTGTAATTGGCTGAACATCCAGCATCTGTGCTGTGATTGGTCGTTGCGCTGTTTTCCATTTCTTATGAAGACAGGGAAAGTAGAAAGGGGGCAGCCAATCTGAGCTGCACAGACCTTGCTGAGGCTAGCGTGTAGATGGACTAAGCAGTGTACTCTGAGGTTGTGCCAGACACCCCAAGTCAAGGCTGCATGCCTTTCAGAAGCGGGAGTTGTAAACTTACCTGCCTGCCTGCATCTTGGAACCATTGCTACCTGGAGTTCCTGATCCCCCACAGGAGTAGAAGCTGTACCGGGCAAGCCATTCTGGGCGGAATAAATATAATTTTATTTGATCTCTGTGTCCTGCCTGGTGCTTGATCCCCTGAAAGAGTTCTGGTCTCCTGTGACACTGTGTAATATGGCAGGCATAAGCTTATAGGAGTCCATGTTAAAATGGGTAAGAAGCAAAAAGTGACTCACTGTGAGTGCTCATTTGCATATCATTTCCCAGAAACCCTAGCTGCAATGGAAGCACTGTATGCTAAGACAGGGGCGCACAAACTTTTTTTGCTGCCCCCCCACTTGCCTGCCATCCTCCTTGGTGCGCCCCCCTCCTTACCTCACGCAGACGTCATGTCATGTGACCCGCAGCATCATTTGATGTCACATTACCGTGGCATCTGTGACGTCACATGACCCCGCAGTGTCAAATGCCGGCTGAACCTCGGTAAGTAGAGGTTGCAGATACCTTGCGTGGTCCCCTGGCATTTTATTTAAATGCCTGGGGGGGAGAGCGCGGGACCACTGCAACTGCGCCCGCACCCCCCCCCCCAAAAAAAATCTTCTTTGCAATTTTTTCCCCCCGACATTTGCTTTTGAAATTTTGTATAGCCTCTTATCTTCCATTTTTGTTTGTAATTGTTTCAATATTTTCTATTTAAAAAAAAGACATACATAATAATTAAGGTTTTTTTTTTCTTTCTCACACTCTCCAACATTTTCTAATTTTCAAAAAAAATTGGCCATCTTTTTTTGCAGTTTTAAATATATTTGCTCATTTTTCAATGTTTGAATATTTATATTGTAAAAAGAATTGAGAGACGACTTCTCCAGCAAAGTTGCGAATATTCCAAAATGCCAAAAAAAACTATGTTTTTTGGGGGGAATAATTCGTCCATCTCTATATGTATCAAGTAGTGCTGTTACGGAGCAAAAATCTGCACCAAGTGTATCAGAGAAACAAATCTCATTGA